>NC_064859.1:84250769-84550769 GCF_024139225.1 Suncus etruscus
TCTATCCATGTATAGGCAAATTTCATGACTTTATTTTTTTCTAACAGCTGCATAGTTTCACATTTGTAAATGTACCACAATTTCTTTAAGCCACTCATCTGTAGTTGGGCATCTGGGTTGTTTCCAGATTTTAGCTATGATAAAAGTTCTGCTAGGAACATAGGAGTGCAGAGGGAAATATTGTACTGTGTTTTTGTGGTCCTGGTGTATAAACCTAGTATGCTATTGCTGGATCATATGGGAGCTCAATCTCCAGTTTTTAAGGAATGTCCATATTGTTTTCCAGAAAGGCTGGACTAGATGCCATTCTCTAGTACATTCACCAGTACATGAATGAATGTACTTTCTCCTCAAATCCATGCCAGTAGTGATTTTTCTTGTTCTTTATGATGTGTGCCAGTCTCTGTAGCCTGAGCCTCATCTCATTGTTGTTTTTATTTGAATATCCATGATTATTAGTGATATGGAGCATTTTTATGTACATTTTGGCCATCTATATTTCCTCTTTGAGAAAATATCTGTTCATTTCTTCTTCCTATTTATTGATCTTAAATTCTGTCAGTGCCTTGTATATTTTAGATACTAGTCCTTTATCTGATGAGTATTGGGTGAATAGTTTCTCTCATTCTGTGGGAGACACTTTTACACTAGTCACTGTGTACTTTACAGTGCAGAAGATTCTCAGTCTAATGTAATCCCATTTGTTTATCTCTGCTTTATTTTTATAAAGCAAGACCCTCAGATTAACGGAGTAGACTTAAGTATTCAGAAAATGACTCCAGACATACTGTCTTTGACATAGAGGTAAGAAATGCAAACTAGAGCAAGGAGAGCATCTTCAACAAGTGATATTAGGACAAATGGTCTCTTTTTTTACTTGCTTGGGCAGTGGTGTTTCCTTCTTTTGAAGATACATTTAGTCTCAGTGCCCTGGAGTGTTTTGCCTATAGTTTCAAGTCTAATATCAAGGTATTTAATTCACTTTGATTTGACCTTGTACATGAAGTTAGAGGTCTGAATTAACTTTTTTATATGTGGTTGACCAGCTGTTTCAGTACCACTTGTTGAAGATGATTTTGTTGCTCCCTTTTGTATTTCTTGCCCCTGTGTCAAAGATGGTAAGTTTGGGAGTCATTCTCTAAATATTCAAGTCTATTCCATCAAGTCGAGGGTCTGGATTTATTCTAGTATCATCCTGTTTTAATGATTATTGCTTTGGGGTACAACTTAAAGTTGGGAAAGTGGTGCCTTCCATCTATTTTATCCTAAGGGTTTCTTTAGCTATTCGTGGTTCTTTATTGTTCCAAATAAATTTCAGGAGTGTTTGATCCACTTCTTTGAAGAACATCATGGGTAAACTTAGAGGGATTGCATCCAATCTGTATAATGCTTTGGGGAGTATTGCCATTTTAAAGATGTTGTTCCTACCAATCCATGAACAGGGCAGATGTCTCCATTTTCTTGTGTTCTCTTATATTTCTTGAAGCAATGTCTTATAATTTTTTTGTATAGGTCCTTCACTTTTTAGTTATGTTGACTCCAAGGTATTTGAATTTCTGTGATACTATTGTAAATTGGATTGTTTTTTAATGTCTATTTCTTCTCTATCATTATTTGTGTATTAGGCCATTGATTTTTGTGTGATAATTTTGTAACCTGTCACTTTGCTATATGAATCTGTTGTTTCTAGGATGTTTATGATAGAGTCTTTAGGATTTTATTAGTATAGTATCATGTCATCTGCAAACAGTGAGAGCTTGACTTTTTCCTTTCCTCTCTGGATTTCCTTGATCGCTTTTGCTTACCTAATTGCTATGGCAAGTATTTCCAGTACTATGTTGAATATGAGTGGTGAAAGGGCAGCTTTTCCTTGTGCCAGATCTTAGTGAAAAGTCTTTCAGTTTTTCTCCATTGAGAATAATTTTGTCATGAGCTGTGGTAAATGGCCTTGACTATATTGAGAAAAGTTCCTTCCATTCCCATCTTGATGAGTTTTTATCATGAACAGTTTTGGAGCCTTATCAAATGCTTTCTCTGTACCCATTAATATAATTATGTGATTTTTTTAATTTCCCTTTTATGTGGTGTATTACATTGATTAAGTTGCGAACCATCCTTGCATCTCTGGAATGAATCCTGCTTGGTTATATTGTATTACTTTCTTGATGATGCAATGGATCCTATTTGCTAGAATTTTGTTGAGGATCTTTGAGTCTGTGTTCATTAGAATATTGGTCTGCAGCTCTGTCTCTCTCTCTTGCTCTCTTTTTTAGTGGCATCTTTGCTTTTGATAGCAAAGTGGGTGCTGTTAGTTTCATAAAAACTATTTGAAAATATTTCTATTTCTTCAATTTCCTGGAAGAGCCTAACATGTATAGGCAGTAGGTCCTCTTGGAAGGTTTGAAAAACTTTATTATAATCAATCTTGGTCTGGGCTTTGGTTTTTGGAAATACTTTTTGATTGTCACTTTAATTTCCTCAATAGTGATGAGTCTGTTCAAATATGCTAGACCATCTTGTTTCAACCTTTGAAGGTAATAACAGTCCAAGAATTTATCCATTCCTTCCAGGTTCTCATGTTTTGTGAAATAGAGTTTCTCAAAGTAATCTGAAATTACCCCATGAATTTCTGTAGTATCTGTAATCTTCCACTTTTTTTCTCATCAGGCTTATTAAGTTTCTCTCTCTTACTTCCATTGTGAGTTTTGCTAGTGATTTATACATCTTGTTTATTTTTTCAAAGAACCAACTATTACTTTCATTGATGTTTTGAATTGTTTTTTGGATTTCCCATTTATTGAATTATGCTTCAAATTTTATTATTTACTTATGTCTTCCTATTTATTTTTGGTTCATTTTTTATCACATTTCAATTTTATAAGCTGTGCCATTAAGTTAATTATGTAAGCCCCTACTTCCTTCTTGATGAATGCTTGCAACACTATAAATTTTTTTTACTACAGCTTTAGTTCAGGTATCTCTCTTGATGATGGTAATATAAAGCACTAGGATTATATAAAGTATTGAGATCAAACCTGGGAAGGCAGTATGCTAAGGCAAGCATGTTACTAATTGTACTATGACTATGATCCATATGATATATCTTTGATTACAAATTAGAACCATATAAACATGAGAAACTAGGATTACAAACATAAAATAAATACTGTATTTTGGTCTTCATTTGTTTTGGTCTGTATTTTTTAATATGATACCTAAAATATCACCTGTTTAAACTTTCCTTTTTTCCATCTTGGAAGAATAGACAAAATCAAGATTATGGCAGAGCAACTCTCACAATCTTTCAAATACAAATACCATGTTGCTCTTAAATATTTCCCAAACTGATCAGTAGACACTTTTCTTGAAAACTAGACACTGAGGTGATTTTCATATACATATGACTCATTGATTTTATGAGTTCTTGGTGACCACAAATGTCTGAATTTTTTGCAAATAAGAAAATCATGCTTCCTCTGTTAGGTACAACAGATCATATGAAAGATCACAATGAAATATTCCTGGTCTGAATCTATGATTAACCAAAGGCTACCACTCCACTGACAAAAAATAATCAGGCATTAAAGCTAGAGTTTCTCTGTTAAAGGAATAGTCACCTGGGGTTTGAACTTGATGAATCTTGGGAACTAGTATTTGTTAATGAAGTTCCTCAATGACCCAACCAGTGGATATCTACTAGATATTAGGTAATTTTTAAGTATAAAAATAAAATATATTTATACATTTAAATTCTCCAATTTATGTTAAGGAGGATGATTTTGAGACTAATACTCAGCATTTTTAGTGTTCACTGAGATTTTCTAAAGCATCTCTAGGTCTTGAGTTTGATATCTAGTACTATATGGCTCCTAAATCACTACTGAGAGTTTCCCCCCATTTTAAAATATAAAAGTAGTTTTATTCTGTCCACAATTAATTTTAAAACCTTCTGCATCTACTCCGAAATACAAACATCACAGGTTCCAATATATGATTTGCCTGAATTTCAAATGGAAAGATAGTAGGAATAAAAAATGACATTCTTCCAGGGCCGAAGAGATAGCAGAGTGGTAGGCATTTGCCTTGCAGACAGCCAGTCCAGGACAGACAGTTGTTCAAATCCCAGCACTCTATATGGTTCCCCATGCCTGCCAGAAGTGAATTCTGAGCAGAATCAAGAGTAATCCCTAAGTGCAACTGAGTGTGATCCAAAAACAAACTAACAAACAAAAAGACATTCTTCCTAATAAAGCATTACAAAATAAGATGATAGTTCTCTAGTGCAATACTTGCAAAGAAATATTTCAGAAACAATATTTGTAATATTTCATTCAAAATCTGTATCAAGGCTTAAAAATATAAATGTTTAAGATACTTAGAAGAAAGAATTTCTTTTACTCCTACAAAAAAAAGATGTATCATAATTATCCATCATGGATTCATATTTTAGAAAACTTGAACCAGAATCCAAAGGTACATACATTGGTGCTGGTTCCAAAATTGGAGAAACCCAACTATGAAAGGCAGTTTCTTAGTTGAAAAACCAGAGATGAAAGATAATTACACAGTAAATAGTCTGAGTTCGGAGTTTCCCTGGGGTTTTATATGAACCCTGTAGAAACATCAAGATTAGATCATATAATAAAAAGTTCTTCCCAAGAAATCCTCTGGGAACTGTTAAGCACAGTATCTCCAAGAATAGTTGGCCATAGAGAGCTAGAGTTCTAAATGGCCAATTTGCAGGAGCATCAAATATGTTAAAGGAGAGCAGTGGGTAATCTTCAGCATAGGAACTGTCAAAATTTCATCAAAATCAGAGGGCAGCAACAGTTGATCCTGACATGTAATTTGACCTGTTAAACCATACTTCCACACTCCCAAAATCTCCTTCACAACCCCATTTTATACCTAGAGTCCCCATGTGCAGTTGTTAGTGGAGGAAGAAGATAAAAAGCTGGGGAAAAGGAAGAACATCAAAATCCTCCATCTCCAAATACAGGAAGGGAGGTAAAATCAATCTAAAGCAAAATGTAAAGTTTAGGTATCATGCTGAACTGAACAGATCAAGTAAAAACAAACAAACAAACAAACAAACAAAAAACCAAGAACTTTTGTGTGACTATGAATCAGATGATGCACTTTATCTGAAAGTAATCATGTAAAATGAGACCTGCTTAATATTTCACTAAAAAGTTCAATGAGTGAACATAAAGAGGAAGTGGGGGATAAGGGATTATACTGGCATATCATGAAAATCTACCCTTTCTTTTTGGGGGGTTACACCTGATAACGCTCAGGCTTACCCCCAGCTATGCACTCAGAAATCACTCCTGGTTTGGGGACCATATGGGGTACCAGAGGATCTAACGGAGGTCCATCTTCTCTGGCCCCAGAAGTCTACTTTCAATATAATACAGAACGCTTATCTTTTCTACAAACCATAGTCCCAGACATTATTTCAGCAATAATATGCCCCAAGTGGGTTTTATGAACATTGTTTATAGTTATTGGTTCTAAACATCAACTGCAGGAGTCAGGTATGGGAATTGTTTCATCACCTTAGAGATGATAAAACTAAAGTGAAATGAGGATATTTGTATTTGTTTATTTGTTTGTTTTGGGGCCACACTTGGTGGTACAGAGGGATTACTCCTGGCTTTGCACTCAGGAATTATTCTTGGCAAACTCAGTAGACCATCTGGAAATCAAATCTGAATTGGCTGTGTGCAAGGTAAATGTCCTACCCACTGTACTATCTCTCTGGCCCCTCAAGAGGACTTTTTCCCCCCAAGAGTCAGAAAGAAAGTAAATTAAAGGTCCAAGTTCTAACCATAGAATTTTTGTCTCAGAGAGTACATGCTCCCTAGAATTGCATAAGTTGGTTATATAATTAATCAGAGAAGGATATCTAGAGATAAGCTGTCCAGGATTTTCTTCTCCCTTCAAATTATTGTTACTCACATACTTCAGTTTCCTTATCAATAATGTGTAAATGGTTACATCATACGATAGGATATCAAGTATTAATCACAAATAATAAATATAAGGATATCTTAGTCTTGACACATAAATGAGTTGACACATAAATAAAAAAATTACTATCAACTACAAAACAAACTATTAAGGATATATTCCCCACTTATCCTCATATTCAGTTTTGACTTAATATTTATTTTTTGTTCTTTGGGGTGTTTGTTTTACTTGGGGGGGTCACACATTATAGAAGCTGAAGATTGTTCTCAGCTCTGATAGGGGTCCTTCCGAACAGTGCTCGGAGTACTAAGCTTTGCTAGTGACTGAATCCAAGATCCTATATGCAAAATTATACAGACTAGCTCTTTGAGCTCTTCCTCTCACCCAAAGTTGGTTTTAGTTTTAATTATTAATCATGGTCCTCAAAGGGAAAGGCAACAAGGATTCTGAGGAACATATTTTGATAGAGATCCAAGTTGAAAAGGAAAAGTTTCTTAAATCTAACTATCAGAAGATATTATTTCTGAGTCTAAAAAATAAAAAATAGGAATTACTTGAATCTAAGTAAAGCATAGATTCTAGAGAAACACCATCATCATTCACCTAGATAGCTCAGTGAATTCCTAACTTGGCTCCTCTTTTCTATATTTTTCCCAGTGCAAGTTATGATCTAATGTAAGTCTTCAAATTCAATAGTAGTCTCAATACATCAACCATAGTAAATGTTCCAGAACACTAATCAAGGATCTAAGAGACTGTACAAGTATTAAAGTGCTGCTTTGCTCATAGCCACTGGTTTCCAGCCTGTTCAATTCCCAGTACCCCGTATGGTCCCTAAACCATCACCAGAAGTGGCTCTAAGTAAAAAGTGAGCCCTAAGTACTCTGGACTATTGTGATTCAACAACCAAAGACCAAAATAAAACAACACATGAATGAAAACAGTGCTATTCTCAGAATTCTTCAATAACTCTCCATTTTATTTGTTGTTCTTTATTTTTTCCTTTATTTTCCTTTGATCATCCCAAACATGCTTCTACCTTCACTTTGACACTGGTTATTCCCTGCGCCCTTGAGCAATATGCCTGCAGATCACACTTCTAAGGCCATATCGATCTACTTAAGTCTCTTCAAAAGTATAATGAGTTTCAAATTCTGCCTCTCTACCCAACCCTGTCATGTGGAATGTCCTGCTTGTTATTCTCTTTTTTTTTCTCATTATTTTTTTTTTTTTTTACTGTTTCAGATTTACACTCCTTTTGAGGGCAGATGAGGGAAGGCACAACCAGCTGTGTCCAGCGGTTACTCCTAACTCTGCATGAATTATTTCTGCCAGTTCTTGGGAGATCATATGGGATACTGAGGATCAAGCCCAGGTCTACATTGTGGAAGACAAATGTTCTACACACTTTACCATCATTCTAGTTTCTAACTTATCCTTTAACACTGTCTTATAACCTTTTAATCTCACTAACATTTTAGCATCCCAAACATATGAAAATATATACACATTTTTCACAAACTTCCTGATGTTTCAAACTTGCTCCATTATGTAGCAGCAGGCTTAGTTCCTCTCTTTAACCAGGTTCAAACATCCCAATAAATTCAATGACATTGTTTTCAAAACAGAAAAATGTAAGTTTGTAATATGAGACTGGCTAAAAGCCCTAAACAAAGGTGTTCTCCCAACAAGCCCATTTGCAGTACTCAACCTTCCCCTTCCTGGTATGGGGAATAAAGAAAGGAGTTCTGGTTTTTGGATGGGTCAGAGGGAGAATGAGACAGAGGGGCCAAAAAAAAAAAAAAAAAAAAAAAAAAAAAAAAACAGCAGACTGACTCCAATAACTCTTCCTTACTGCTTACTGTATTATTTCTCTGCCATTACCCTGCTCCATCAGACCTGTCTACCTAAGGGGTTAGGAACACCGCATTTGGGATGATCTCACAACTCGTGTGCTTTTATTTTGCAACAGTTGTCTAACGTTATATGTCACTGATATCATGGTTGTATGTGCTTTTGAGTTCATTTCATTCTTAGAAAATAAAACTTTTAATCAATTAGAGTCACAATTATAGTGGACAGAGTTATTTCTACTGTCTTTACTTGGCTGTAACTGAAATCATAATAAAAAACGTTTGGTTTGGGTGGCCGGAGTGGTGGCACAGCCATAAGGCAGATGCCTTGCACGCACTGGCCTATGTCGGACCACAGTTCGATCTCCTGATGTCCCATATGGTCTCCCAAGCCAGGAATGATTTCTGAGTGCATAGCCAGGAGTAACCCCCTGAGCGTCACCAGGTATATTCCCCCAAAGAAAAGTTGGGTTTTGAAAACTAGTTCTATGAATTTGGTGCACAGAATAGAGATCCAAATGGAAATATTGTATCCAAAATAAAACATCAAATATTTTAAATTCTTTTTATAACTTCAATTGTTTCTATATGATGTGATACATATTGCAATGAATTTCAGAATATCATGCTTAGTCTTTTTTGATGAGAAAGTAAGGTTTTGATCAGAATAGTCTCACTCATCTATGGGTTTTAAGAAAAATAAAAGACGTTTTTGCAATAATTCTCAGAGACAAAAGAGAGGAGGGCTGGAAGGTCAGCTCACAACAAGTTCAACACAAAGAGTGATGAGTGCAGTTAGAGAAATAACTACCTTGAGAACTATCATAACAAAGTGAATGAATGAAAGAAGTATAAAGCCTGTCTAGAGTACAGGCGGGGGTAGGGTAGGGATGAGGGAGATTTGGGACAATGATGATGGGAATGTTGCACGGGTGAAGGGGGAGTGTTCTTTACATGACTGAAACCCAACTATAATCATGTTTGTAATCAAGGTGTTTATATAAAGATATAAAAAAACTAGGAATAATAGCATTTTTACTCATGTTACAAATATTAGGTCAATGGACAAAATTAGCTGCATGTTAGATACAAGTAATTAGAAAATAAAATAAAAAGTTACACTATATTAAACAATATCCATAAAAGGATAATTATCTAATGAATACTCTATAAACCTTAACAACTGATTATTAAATCGCATGCTATAGCCTGGTGTGAAACATTATCTCTGAATCTAGAGTTTGGGATCTACATTCATTATAGAAACAAATTTGGGAAGGAAATAAGACATATTGAGAAAAAATTGTTTTAGTTTTGCTCTTTTAGAGACCTTCCAACAATGGGTAGATCCTACAGGAACACCCTGCTGGTCAGATCTCTCATGTTAAAGTAACTTCTTCCTCAGAGGCTGACCTGTCACACAGAAATGAGTTTCCCAAAGGGGGAGAGCCTTCCTGGATATGTCTTTCATGATGAGGTGACCAGCTATTTCACATGATATTGCAGTTTGTGTGAATTTAAGAGATAGAGTAAAATTGAAGAGATATATGGTAGGAAGGAAACACAATGATGTGGGAAGACAACAGATTTCCAAGAAAGCCAAGAGAAAAAGTCAGGATTACCTCTCCTCATGGTTTCTTCACACCCTCATCTGATTTTTCTTAAATTTCACTATTTTGCAATAAAATTTTTCTCATTGTTGCTCAGTCATTTTTGATTCCATGACTTCTAGAATAAGACATTCTACTGGGAGAGAGAGAAAGACGCACCTAAGGAGAATTGCTTGGCTCCTACATGCCCTTGCTCGAGTTTCCACCCAGATATCAAAATGTCATGTTATTTAATATTCAAGCTCCTCCTCTGATTCTCTTCTATTTCCTGCCTATAAAATCAGAATAATAAAGTCATAGATAAGTATATTAGCAGTGTCACACAGCATATTGATTTAAATGGGACTAAATGATCGAGTATTAACTAATCTTTGTATCAATGTAGCATTTTTTGTAATCTTTGAAAAGCTCTTTCTTACCCATTAAACTCATTGGTTTGTATCTCCACTTTTGAAGCTTAGGTGTAAGTTTTATTAAAAAAAAATGAAGATTCAGGTTCAGGGAAGTTAGAGTATTCCAGGTTGCACAAATAGCAAGTAATCTAGTGTTAAATAATCTGACAAAGTCTAGTGTTAGAACTAGATAGACTGACACCTGGTCCCTTTTCCTTGCCAATCATTTTGGTGTTGTCATTATTAACATTATAGGCAGCTTCTTGATCTTCTCCCTACAATTAGGTAACAATATTACAATGGTGTTTCTCAAGGGCTCAGTGGTTGACCCGAAGGGTCTCATGAATCTGAAATAACTTTCCTCTAACTTCTTTCAGTCATGCTGACCATGTAGAGAAAACAAAAACAAAACGGAACACAGTAGAATTTAAGATGCTACTGCAAATCTGTATACTATGCATAAAACATTACCCTTTTTCTTGAATTTTTAATGTAAGTTGGAAAAAAATAAAATTTCCTAGAACATATTCTTCAGGTAAGTTTAACTCCAGGATACCCAACAAAATTTCAAGATAGCCTCTTTCCCCAATTCTCCATCCCCCCAAATCCAGGTTCCCTCCTTTCACCACTTAATACCTCACCAGTGGCCTCTGAAACTGCATACTTTCTTTAGGCAAAGGAAGACGACTTCTGCCTCAGCCTCAGAAATTTTTCCTGCTCACTATCTTGTATTTCTCACTAAAAATGATTATTCCTGCACCGTTTATAGGAACATAAAGTTATCAACATATTACATTCAATAATTATAAGAGTATGAAAAAGCCATGAAACAGTCCCAACATATACACCACATGTATACTCATACAGACATGCACACATATGCACAATCCAAATTTTTCATAAACATAAATTGCTGAATGGTTTTCTAGAATATCACAATATTAACTTGAATTCAGTATCTTCTGGTGAATAGCACACTTTAAAGTGTCCTGCCAGAATAATCTAGAAGCACAAATTTTTTCAAAAAACATTCATCGCTATATGGGGGCAATTTATTTATTAGAAATAACTTCGTGCCAATATGTGTCTACTTATGTTTCTATATTCACAGAGAATCACTTTTATTTTAATGCATTGAACTTTCAGATGGGTAATTCTATCTATTCATCACTAATAGACTACCCTCAGAAAGAGAGTAGACTTGTAGTATAGCACTAACAAACTTCTATTTTCAAAAATAAAAAAAAACCAACACAACTTATTTGAGAATTCAAAGTGTCTTATCTTATCACAATCAACCCCAAATCCCCAGATCTCTACTCAGAATTTACTTACCTTATTCCTACTCTCAAATCCCTGACTTGTGAAAAGAAATAAAGAAAAACTGTTCCTCTCTTCAGACACAAATGCAGGTTTTCTGAGAGTTTTTGATCTCCATTTCTCAAGTACCCCTAGATAGTCTACAAAGGACGCTGCTCAATTGGCAATTCTGTCACTAATTACCTCCCCCCAAATTACCATTGCGCGGAGGGGTATTCCAGGGAATAGAGGAGCATCCCGCCAGGCTGAGGGTGTGCCCGGCTCAATGTCAGATGTTTCAGCTGAGTGGACAATCCTACTGAACAGTGGGATGCTGGGAGCGAGTACACTGGATGCCAAAGTCCTCCTGGTCCTGATGGCAACTTCATTTCCCAAACGTTCATAATTAAACAATTTTTATTGACGTAATCAGCATGAGCTTCTTAACTTTGTTTTTGCAACCGGTATTGTGTTTATGGAGCCAAATATTAGAGACTTTGATACTGAATACCTCCTCAGATGTGTTAACGTTGGCAGGATCTCCAGATTCTGAAGATGCTGGGTGCCTCAGTAACAGCCCTGCCTCCAACCTCTTGCTCTTCAGCTCCCCAAACCACAAAGCAGCAGTTCTCCTGTAAGACTCACTTACCGTACTTCTCCTGGAAGTCCCAGGGAATGCTGTGCAATGGAAACAGGAGGAAACATGATCTCAAAGTGTCTCTGGGACCAGAAGTTTTCAAAGAAAACATTTCTTAAATCTTATGCTCACTGCTGTTACAGCAGGCCAATTAGATTGGATGGGACTTGGGGGAAAGCTGTCGCCAGGCACTGCAGCAGGAATAGCAAACAAGACTGAAAGCAAATAAACTAGGCCCAAACTGGCATCCCAGGGGCCCCTGGCCAATGACCTCCTTCATTCCCCAGGAGGGGTGATCAGTCCACTCTCCCACTGGGGCCTGGGATGAAACAACAGGTTAATCAGATGAGACATTAGCTAGCAGCCTCGAATACAAAAAAGCAATTAATCAGGAAAAGTCTCCAAACAGGAGGAGAACAAACAAACAGGCAGGCACTTGAGGTTCTGTCTTAACTCTGGACAAAGTTGCCAGGCAGAGTCCTGCAGGGCTGTGTCCATCAATCTTGTTCATTCCTCTTCAGTAACGTGGTGACATTTCTCACATCACACAGCCAAGAAAGTGCAAAGCCAAGAGGGCTCTGAATAGGAGGAAGTGGAGAAACTTTCGGGAAACTATGAGTCAAGTCTACTAAGGTAGTGGTTGGGAGGATGATGGAGGGTACTATTACAATAAGCCTTGCCCTGTCTTGCACATCCTTTAGCATGGAATGTATAATCTGATTCATTTCAACATCTCCAAAATTCTGAAAATTGGAAATAAGCTGAGCCTCATATGGGATCTCTACTGTCTGGGGAGTCCTTTGATTCATCCCTTAAGACTCTATCCAGTTTAAAAGACTCTTGGGTAAAAGCAACAAAAGATTCAAACCATCCCAAGTGTTTCTTCTTCAGATCGGACTTGCTGTGGGGTAGGGGTTAGAGTGGAAGTGAGGGGTACTGAAAACAATAGGGAAGGGTGGAAAGTAAAAAGAATGCAGGTTTTGAATGCAGAGAGCATCCACCATTGGTCCAGCTTGACCTGACCTCGTCCATCAAATAAGGTCATTTGTCTGTGTTGCATCTTGTTCCTTCTGGAGGAATCAAGAACTGTCAGCCACTGGAGAATGCATGCAATGTAAACACGGCTGGGTTAGCTCAGTGTCAGGAGCGCACACCCCAACGTAAAACAGCCTCTGCTCTGAGCACAGGCGTGATGATTTTAACCTAATGACCTGCTCTTAAACAGCTCTACAGCAAATCACAATTAAATAAATACCACTTAATAGCAGAGATTTGTTTTACTGCCAGATTATTAGTGGGGAGGGAAGGAGAAAGATAGTGAATCCCTAAATCTTTAATAATTAAGGCCGTTTTCAAATATTATTATGAATATAGTTCTCAAGCTACAACTACAAAGCATCACTAAAAGAGCTGGAGGGCATCTGGAACAAAGTATAGGAGTGGGGATGAGAGGTATGGAAGAAAAAAAATTGAGTTGGTTTTGATTTTTTTTTTCTTAAACTAAAGAGAGAGAGTAGAAACCCAGATACATAGTACAGTGTGTAAGGCAGTTGCCTTGCACTGAATTTATCTGGGTTCAATCTCAGTACCATAAATGGTCCCCCAAGGGCAAGTCCTGAGCATTGTGGCAATGAGAGAGAGAGAGAAAGAGAGAGATAGATATTAGAGGCCTCCATATGGCCCAATAACTGGAAAATTTATGATAAATATACCAGTGAAATACAATCATATGTGTTTTAATGAAAAAAATCATAAGGCCAAGCACCCAGAGATCCAAAGTCTAAATCAACATTGTCAATTTCTGAACTATAAGGAATTATTTGTAAGGGAGAAAATATTGCCTTAAATCTCCACTGAATAGGGCTGAAATGATAGCAGAGCGGTGAAGCATTTGCCTGTGCAAGGCAACACAGGACTGACCTCGATTCAAATCCCGCCTTTCTATTAGGTTCTCAAACCTGCCAGAAGTGACTTCTGAGCACAGAGCCAGGCGTAACTCCTGAGCTTCATCTGGTGTGACCCAAAACACAAAAACAAACATAAAAACAAAAAAAATCTCCACTGAGTAATAAGAAAGCAGTTCTTGCTCATCTCTCACTCTTACACACACACATTTTCTAAATCATAAACACCTTCCCTTTGCTAATGCTACTATTGTGGATGGTGTGATGACCAGAAGTTATATATTTAGTTGCTCTAATCACCAAGGGTAATACAAGATGCTTTCATACACTTTTGGCTAAAGTTTTCTCAAGGGGTCAAATATTTTATTGCTGTGCCCACATTTATTTAGTTGTGCTGTATTCATTTTTTCCCAGAGCATTGTACATATTTAATGCAACCTTTAGGATAATAAATTAATCCTTAAATAATTAATTATGATTGTAATTATAGATAAGCCTATAATCATGTGTTACTTTATTGTATATTATATAATTATAATGAATTACAATTAACTACATATTCTATTACATATAGCTATATAATCACATATTAAATATTTATAATATTATATCATAATTAATTTCAAGTATTTATATAGATTTATATAATACAGAATCATATATAACATTAGAGCTTATTAAAAATAAATAATTATATAAACATATAATTAATTATATAATTAATACCCATATATTAATTAGTTACTAGCATTCATCCTAAATAAGGACATGAAGTTTTTCAAATCAATAGGTCAAATACTCCTGAAATTCAAATAGAGCGATAATCCTCCAGGATTAGCTAAAGTGATCCTTCATAAGAAGCTAATGCAATCACTTTCCCCACCCAAATTTAAATGGTACTTTAAGTTAGTAGTTATTAAAACAACATTGTATTATAAGAAAGAGGCCCTCGGATAAATAAAATAGACTTAAATTCTGAGACTGACCCCCAAATTCTGAGACTGACCCCCAAACACACATTCAGGGCCCCTTAGGTCACAGAGGTCCTGGATCTCTGAAGTCACACAGGTATAGGGTCCCTGATGTCACACAAGTTCAGGACTCCGAAGGGCACACACTTCTAGGTCCCTGAGTTCACAGGGCTTTTGAAGTCAGTTTATACACAAGTCCAGGGTCCCTAGGATCACACAGTTCCAGGGTTACAGAGATCACATAGGTCCAGGTCCTTAAGATCACACAGGGCAAGGATCCCTGAGGTCACACAGGTCGAGGGTCCCTGAAATAACACAGGTCCAGGGCCCCTGAGGTCACACAGGTCAGTGACCTTGAGGTCACAGAATTATATTACCCTCAGTTCACACAGGTACATGTTTCCTGATGTCATACAGATTTTCTGTTTTCACACTATTCCAGAGTCCTTTGGTCACATAGGTCCAGGACCCTGAAAGTCACACAGGTCCAAGTTCAGGGCCTCTTAAGTCAGTTTACACACAGGTCCCTGTAAACACTGTTTCAGGGTCCCTGAAGTCACACAGTTTCTTTATCCCTGAAAAGATACAAGTCCAGGGCCACTGAGGTCACTTTATACACAGTCTAGGTCACCTGAAGCCACACATGTCCAGACACCTGAGGTTACACAGCTCTATGTCCCTGAAGTCACAGGGGTCCAGTGTCACTGAATTCACATAGGTCCAGAGCCCACTTTGTGACACAGGCTCAAGATCCACTAGATCAGGTAACACACAGGCAAAGGGCCTCTGATTCAATTTATACTCAGGTACAGAGTCCTTGAGGTCACACAGATACAGGACCTTTTAAGTCAGTTTACACACAGATTTTTGATCACACTGTCTCAGGGTCCCTGAGGTCACACCATTCCTGGGTCCCTTGTTCACTCAAGTGCAGGGCCATTGAGGGCTCTTTGCACACAGCTAAAGGTCCCCTGAGGTCACAAAAGTCCAGTTCCCTGAACACAGGTTCTTGGACCCAGAGGTTTCACATCCGTGTCCCTAAATTTATATAGGTCCAGGATTTCTGATGTCACACATTTCCAGGTCCAGAAGTCACACAGTGCAGGGTGCCTGAGTTCACATAGGTCCAGGCCCCCTGATGTCTAACAAGTTTGGATTACTGAAAATCACATAGGTCTGGGATCCCTTATGACACAGAGGACCTGGGTTCTTGAGGTCACATGGGTCCAGATTCCCTGAAGTCAAACAGGTCCATATACCTGAGGCCACATAGGAACATGGTCCCTGAGTCTCTGCAGGTCAAGAATCTTTTAGGTCACACATGTTCAGAATCCCTTTGTGCTGGTGCTAAAAATCCCACATAGAAGTGCCACAGGTTTGCATGAAACACCGTATGCAGTAATGGAAACCAAACTCTTGACCTCATACCTGCAAAGCAGGTGATCTGCCACTGAGTCATCCCTGTGCCATCTCTATCTCATTATTTAGCTATGATGTTTTTGGTGTGTCTGATTTTTTTCAAGTGGTCACCAACAAGCATATCTTTGAACAAATGACTGGTTGAAGGCTTTATGACCTTTAAGAGTTCAATCACATTTCCATCTTGTCCCTCATAAACATTTACAACCTCAAGAAAATAAAGAGAGTATCTGGTAAAAGCAGGACTTAGTCAAAAGCTGAGTCCCACATTTTTCCCTGTTAATCTTTAGTATAATCTAAGACTCTAAACTTTCCCAAAAAGTCAGCTGCAAGTTCATTTTTCTAGTTTGCAAACCATTTTAGTTTTCTTAAAAAGGCACTGGTGTTTTCTATTAGGCCATATACAGCACCAACTGAGATAAAGATCACCATTCAGGAGCATTAACACCTCCAAAACAACTTCTCAACATTTATCATTTTCAAAGACACAGTTTTCATGAGAAAAGAAGAGTAAGAACATTCTAAGTATCTTCATTCTGATAATTAGAATAAAATATGAATACAGTATAAACAGAAATGAAATCAATCATTTCACCTTTACTCAGCCACTATCAGGGTGTCTATGATAATACATAAAACTTAAATTTAGCCCCTACAAATATACAACTACCAATTGAGACAACTATTTTTAAGGATAATTATAATCCAAAATAGCACAAGTTCTCCTTAGTATAACTGAACCCACTCTCTCTATATATATAGAGAGAGAGAATATAAAAAGAGAATGAAAATCTCTTTCCTTTCATTAGTGCCAAATGATCTCCAAGTATTATTGATTAGGATAATCACTCACTAAAACAAAGCCTTAGCAAATGTATCTTCATGATGGCTTCACTAACAGGAGTTGAAGCCCCAGTTGGAGACCACACCCCTAAATCTGCTGTTTTGATCAGATAGACCCACATTTGAATAAGGCCTCTGACAGTACAGAGTGGTGAGTTATCACAAAGTCATAATAAAGAAGGAATAACTGAAAGACTTCCAATGATGTTTCCCTGGTTGAAGAAATCCTTGGATTTCCTTGAGTACTCTTCAAGGTCCTTTAGGGAAATATGAGGGTTCTTTTATTTAAAAGCCACTATCCAGGGCCAGAGTGGTAGAACAGTGGGTAGGAAGTTTGCCCTGCAAGGCTGACCCCAGAGTCAGTCTCTGGTTTCTAACATGGTCCCCTGATCCCACCAAGACTGGTTTCTGAGTGCAGAGCTAGGAATAACCTGAGAATCACTGCCTCACTAGGTGTGGCTCAAAACATGTCACCCTCATATGAATGGAGCCCTGTGTGTGATTCTGTAAACAAGTATAGCCACGCAAAGCTCCTCAATCCCCAATTCTAGGAGAGCAACTCCTTGATCCAAGCTTCATACATGAAGTCCATAACTTTCCTCTAATATGTGGGAAACTACTATGCAAAAGATGGATTTGGGAATTTCCTAATTTTAGCTCTTTCTCAAGGTAGCTGAAACATTCAAAGCCTATTCAAGCAAATTCAAGAGAACATGGCCTCTTCTTCAGATGTGAAAGAACTTTTCATGAAGACTGGCAGCCCAGTAATAAAAGATGATGACATGGGAACACACAGTCTCAGACTTCCAACAAACAGAGGGAGCTGAGAGATTTGGAATTTTGAGAGAATGCTCTGCTCTTAGAAGAGGCAATAGACTTGAGGTTATATAGTACTAGGTGTCCTGCTAAGAGCAGTTCTAAAGTTTAGCTGGACATGGCACAAAGAGGGCCAGAAAGAGTTAAATTCCCATTCAACTCCACAATATTTTAAAGTCATTTATTGTCAACTCAAAATGTTTCCAAATAACTCCTGTTTGGAAAATGTCAAATATTACTAGCATGTGGACTTGTTCAGCAGGCAGGGGACCTTGCAATGTGGCCTGACTGCATTCTGCACTCAGAGGAAGAAGTACCGTGTCTCATCCCTCCTAATCAGATGAATCTTTCTCATAAATTCAGCCCCTGCAGTCAGCAGGGCGACTGTTGGCACATATTGAGGAGGGTGTACAGTTTTATAAGAGTCAGAGGAGACAGTAGGCCTTAAATCTCTGCAAGAAGCTGGTGAATCAATAGTCACTGGGAACTACAGGAGACCAGTCCTACTTTCAGTCTCAGTGGTCTTAAAATACATATGAAAGACAGGAGGTCCGAGTAACAGCCATGAAATTCTAGGGTCTAAGGTAGAGAGAATACAATGAAATGAAGTTCCCCAAACTTCCTCAGAGCTTCCTTCCTGCTACTCTTTCCATCAGCAAGTACCACACTAGATCTTAGAAATAACAACAACAACAAAAAAAATGATGCCTGACAATGTAGAAGGGAGTATTATACCATTCACGGAAGTTATTTATTTATTTATTTATTTATTCAAATCCCATTATTGAATGACAAACAAGTGAAATCTATTTTTTTCACCTTTCTGGAGGCTGAAAGTATCATTTTCAGATTCCATAAAGTTAGTTTCTGATAAGGTTGCTTGCTGAGAATTAAACTAAGTTATTCCATTTATAACTAACTTGATTTTTTTTGTCCTGCAGGGACTTTAAACTGAATTTAATCCTTTATACAATGTCAGACAAGGATTCATAGCAAATGAAAATCCCTAAGAGAAAATTTCTCAGAACCTTGCTGTAAACAAATCCTCTATCCTCCAGTGTCTAAGTGTCTTCTTGCATAAGATTCTGAGGACAAAGCTTACCAAAATCTTGAGCCCTTCCAGGCCTCTACACATACCCTCAGATCACCATGAGACCTCCAGGAATGATAGCTACTTCTTGAAAATCCAGAAAATAATATTTTTCCTATTAAAATGCTCTTATAGTCTATAGACTTGAGGTTCATCATTAGGGATGCACTGGGGTTCATCATTAGGTATCCTGCGATCCCCAAATAAAAGTTGATTTCACATGTAAAGGCTTATAAACTCTCTTCCTGACTTCCATATGGCCACCCTTATGCTGTATCTTGAAATGAAAGACAAAGAGAATGAGCATGAGCTGTCTTCTTTCTCTTCTAAAAGAAGCACTGATCCTATTGAAGCATGACCTCAACCTTAACATCTTATTCAAACATGATTATTTCAAGAAAGGAAATTATTATATTCTATGATTATATTGAGAATTGTGACTTTAACATATTTGTTAGGAAAGAAATATCCATAGGAGAGTCCTATCAAAAATTGATAAATGTTATAGAATTGACCAAATCCCTCTGAAGTCATCTGAAATGTGGGAGTAATCAGTGAAAATGCCTTTGAAGAAGCTTCTTATATGAGCCATGAGAATGAGTTTTTTCAGGGGAAATACAGAGAGACTAAGTAGAATTTGTAATCCTGAAGTCAAGCCATCTGTTAATTCTGTCACCCTGTACAAGCATTTTCATTTCTATGAACCCCTCAATTTATTCTGTGTAAAATGTAAGTAAAATCTTCTGCTTTGATAGGATTTCTGTTGAGAATAAATCATTAATTCCCATAAAAGGGCCAAATCAGCAGGAGTCTTAAAAATTAGATGACCTGTTTAAGAAAAGGTGAGTGGTTGAACATGGCAAAGTGAAGGAGAAAACAGGGACATGTACTATGTCCCAATTTAAACTTTATTTAATGCTTTATTAAGAAATTAGATTTTCATTGTGAAAACTCTGGATAGAATTTTGGAAGATTTAAAGCATCACAGGAAATAAAGAAGCCTAGACTTTAGTAGGATCCAGGTAAAGCAGAAACTAAAGAGAGAAGTTAATAGGGACAAAGGAAGAAAAAACTATGTGTGCAATGGGGCCAGGATGATAACACAGCAGTAAGGTGTTTTTGCCTTGCACGTGGCCAACACAGGACGGGCCATGGTTCGAATTCTGGCATCCCATATGGTTCCTTGAACCTGCCAGTAGTGACTTCTGAGTTTAGAGCCAGGAATAATCCCTGAGCTCTGCCAGGTGTGACCCAAAAACAAAACAACAACAACAACACCTATTTGTCCAAGACAGAAGCCAAGAAAAGGCCCCATTTACCAAACCTGGCAGTAATTAAATCTTATACCACTTTCTAAAAACACCTGCTAAATGTCCAGTATCTACAAAGCCCGATGCCAAGCATTATCGCTAGACACTGATTGTAACCCCAACATACTCATTATTTATAACCATTCACTGTCATTTTCTAATACTAGTCTCTCCTGAAACATGACTCTAATCAAATAAATTTTAGAGATTTCCTAACCAAGTAAGGATCCTTTCTTGTTCCCTTGACCCTATTTTTTTTCCTTATTAACAAAATGTTACCTTACTTTAAGCAAATTCCTTAACCTTTCTGTGTGCCATTCCTTCAAGTACTTTTTGAAAGCAACAAAGCTTACCTTTTAACCATGTTGGAAAGCATAATATAAAATTTTTACACAGATTGTAGTGCCATTTGCCTTTGCAAAGTTCTTCTATGACTACACATTTTTACTAGCTACTTCAGGTCCCACTGCTTAACTCTAACAGCCTCTTTCCTCATTTAAATCTCAGAAAATACAACCATTGTAGTGTTCTCAGCAACTTTTTTTCATTTCCAAATTTTTTACTCTTAGAAAGCTTTCACAAAGATTCTATATATCTCATTGGCATTGCCTGTTAATACTGAGTATATGAGAATGAGTAGAGACATGCCAGGAGAAAAATTAAGTCTCACTTCCAATCTATATTCCACATTTATACTTTCTTCTAAGTAATTTTCACAGCCAATGGTCCTTGATGACAGAGCCAGAAGCCATTTCTAATAAATATGTGCATATGACATGGCCCCATGGCCCGATCCAAACCAGAGTTTAGATAATCAGGATTTCTCTGAAGTAATTGTTAGGAAGAGAAAGAAAAATCAGATAAAGACAATAAGAGTTAAAATTGAATGGGTTTGAAGTTATTCCCATGACAGTATGCTTCAAGGGTGGAGAAATCCTGTATCTCTTAGGCTAAAGGAATTCCCTTTTTTTTTTCTTTTAGATTTTACTTTTCTTTTATTTTTTTTAATTATCTTTATTTAAACACTGTGATTACAAATATAATTGTAGTTGTATGATTACAGTCATGTAAAGAACACCCCCCTTCACCAGTGCAGGATTCCCACCACCAATTTCCCAGATCTACCTACTCCCCAACCCACCCACACCTGTACTCGTGACAGGTTTTCTTTTTCCCTCATTCATTCACTTTGTTATGATAGTTTTCAGTGTAGTTATTTCTCTAACTGCACTTATCACTCTATGTGGTGAACTTCATGTCATTAGCTGCACCTACATGGGAAGATGGGGGGAAGTAAGGGTTGGGACTGAGGCAGTAAAATATTAGAAATGAGCTTTGTAGGGCAGTATCAAGGTCACAATACAAGATGGATATTATGGCTATATAAAATATATGCATACAATACTATCAATATGAAAACAAGGAGAAAAAATTTCCAGTGACTGTTCCAACATAAACAGTGCTAGAGGCCACCCTCCTCCCAGAGTGCATTCCCATTAGTGTAGGGAGAGGTAGGGGGAAAGCCTGTTAACCCCTATAGAGTCCACCTAGACCGGCGTCCAGGGAAGGCCTGAAATCCAGGGGAGAAAAACCCTATACCTGGCAAGAGTTGGTCTCCAGAATCAAGGAGGAAACTGGAAGCCAGATGTCTGCCCGCCCTCCTCCCCATGCACCTCCCCCCTGGAGTACGGAGGGAGGGGGGAAGCCTGAGGACCACTAAGAGTCCACCTGAACCCACTTCTGGCCATCTGAGCTGGTACCCAGGGAAGACCTGGAGTAAGGGGAAAAAGACAAGGACAGCTGGTGGCCTGCCAAGCCTCCCAGCACTCCCCAGGCTAGGGAGAAAGGCTCTGGTATGGGGCCTCCCCAAACCCTATACCTGGCAAGAGCTGGTCTCCAGAATCAAAGAGGAAACTGGAAGCCAGATGTCTGCCTGCCCTCCTCCCCATGCACCTCCTCTCTGGAGTACGGAGGGAGGGGGGAAGCCAGGAATTCCCTTTCTAATCTCCCCAATATTTACTGTGCCTATGCAAAAAAAAAAAAAAAAAGAAGCGCAATTTTTTTTCACATTTTTTTTTTATTTCATGCTCGTGGTTATTGTTTTGTTGTTGTCTTTTTCTCTGGTGCTTTTTGTGGTTGCTGGTTTTGGTTTTATTGTTTGACTTTTATTTTGTTGTTGTTTTGATTTTGTTTGTTTCTGTTTTTTATATATTTTTGTCTTTTTGTTAGGTTTTTTTTTTTTGTTTCCCTTTCTTCTTTTAAATTGATATTTATAACCTCTAGACAGACTCCTCTCGGGTTTTTTTTCCTTCAAACAGAACCAAATAACTTGAATCATCTTGTTCTACCTCATAAATTGAGGGAAAAATAAACCGGATGGTACCCAAGACCAAAATGTCATATGAATATTGAGTAGAAAAAAATGATTAGACTTAAACATCAAATCCAAAGTCAACACCAACAGAATCGAATTGATACCCATTCTACAACAAGCTATACACAGAAGGGACCACTTATACTAGCAGCCCAGGCGGCAAAGGTGGGGGATACGGGATGCATGCTGGAAACAAGGATGGAGAGAGAACAACATTGGTGGTGGAATGCCCCCGAATCAATGTCATTATGTACCTAAAATATTACTGTGGAAGATTTGTAATTCACTTTGGTCACAATAAAAATTATTTTAAAAAATAAAGTTAAAAAATTTTGAATGGTTTTTGAACAGAATTCAGATTTGAAGCAATGGAAGCCCACAGCAAGTATATTCTATGAGAAATAGAAAATTGCTATTAACTATATGATGTATATCTTTAAAAAATCTACAATATGGCAACACCAGTGAGATTTATAATATTTGGATAACTTTATTCTTCAACAAAATTTCAATGTAAGGGCACTATTATTAGTGCCATTAAAAGGAAGGTTTTAGTTACAATTTGGTTAAAGTCCCTGGTTGTCTTTATTTGTCCTCACAACAAAAATTTACTCTATCTCCTTTGTCCATTTATTTCCCATTACTAAAAGTCAAATGTAAATTTCTAATATTTTAAATTTCTGCTGAAACTTGGGGCTTACTCCTGGCTCCATGCTCAAAGATCATTCTGGGCAGTACGTGGGACTGAGGATCTATCTAATCAGGGTGAGGTGTATGCAAGGCAAGCAAATTTCCCACTGTTCTATCTCTCTCACCTATAAATCCCTTTTTTTTATAAAAAGAATATAAAGTAATCTGGAGGCCAGGGATGTACACAGACATGAGAAATTTTAAATGAGAAGATATGGAGAAACATCCGCATCAAACAATGATCTGAATTAGCTTGTTTTGCAAACCCCAAATCTACTGGGTCAGATGGTGTATATAAAACATACATGTCTAATATCTTTACTATTCTTGTAAACATTGTGCCTTTTCTTCACTGTCAGTTCATGAGTTCTTTGAAAACAGAGATTGTGCTTCCTCATGCTGTTTATTCTTTGGGATATGAGGATGGGGTGAACATTTGTAGAAATCATCCCACTTCTATTCAAAGTACAATGAATAACTTCCTCTAGTACACATAATCCCTTAGAGTTCTACAAGGACATTAGAGCCATCCCTTGGGTAACCAGGGCAGACTACATTCCTGCCCTAGTAGCAAATATTTCCCTTTACCTCTTCCCCAATAAAAGCTTCTCCAACTCAAGTGCTTTGTAACAGGTTCCTTGTTTTCCTAGTCAACATCAGGCAAACAAGAAAAAAATTAGAAGGAACTGTTACCACCTGCATAAGGAAGCACGCACCAGACATGGCTTTTGTCTTCCTGGTGCAGTGCCTAATTTTCCTCCCAAGAATTATCTGCCAAAAGGCCCATTCAGAGAAGTCAATAATTGACCCTTTGTGTGTATTATTGGCTATAATTCTGACACAGCTGTGACATTACATTTTCTCTTTATTTGAATTTTGTCTCTTTTCTACTACAGAAATTCGGCTTTAGCTTTTCTACACTCACAAAGGAATTTCAGTACCAAAGCAAGCTGCTAGAAGTTCCTTGCTGGCTTAGTATATTTGTAACTCAAAGCTCACCAGCTACCTCTCTTTCTGTCAGGCTTTTACTCCCTAAGGCCAAGTCAAAACAGAGCACCTTCAAAACAATGGTCTTCTCTCCCTGCCTTTGAGCATCACAGCAAATGATTTTAATCTCGGGGACTCTCCCTGTCACTTTGAATACCTGCTTGCAAACAGGTTTGGTCAGTGTAGAATTAGATTATTTCACTAGGTATAATTATTGTATCCCTTTCTTTAGTGTTATTCTCTTTCTATTACCATATCATAGGAAGTAGGTCTTAGCCCCTAGCTAGAATACTATTTCCCTCAGCTTAAGAATATTTGTTATCAGGAGTAAACCAGGATTCCTGCTATCCCTTAATTTACATCAGTAATGACACCTAGGGCCAGGAACTTCTTTGCTATGTAAGAATTCAGTCTTCCTTTTATCCTCTAACTCCTAACTGAAACCTATTCTATTCTAAGGTTACAAACCACCTAAAGTTATGTGTATTTGTTCTAACATCAAACAATGTACATTGCATTCCTTTCATGTTACGACTGCCTCTTGTTCCCTTTATATACTCCCTTTCCTGAAGATTAAATTTGTTACACTCCTGCCAGAGATGTGTTGACCCCGCACAGACTGCGTGTGGTATCATTATTTCATATTTCATATTCGTCTGTCTTGTGTACTCGCTTATTCCCAGTGAGGATTATCTGACCCACTAAGGTTTTGCTTAGGGATGCAAACACGCCTGCAGCAAGGAACCACCTAACAGAATGCATGACAAACATTCAGGAACTCTATTTTTTCCAGAGCTGCCTTATTAGCAATCCCAATACAGAAATATATTTTTTAAAATAGTTAAGTAATTAATTAGGACATTACTTATAATATGTGACAAGAGAAAGTAATATGTTAATAATCAAATTTGAAAAAGAATTGCAACTGCAGTGTTTTTAATTACTTAACATTTTTATATAACTCTTATGACATGAAATCTCTAATTTATTTCAGTATTTTGCCTTAGTTACACAGTTTCAAAGAAAAGACTCCAGGTTCACAGAAACAAACTGATACAAATAATATTTCTTTTAAACCTATTGTTTTAGAATGAGAATAAACTTAAACAATGGTAGTAAAAAGTTTTATTCTGAAATCTACAGTGAAAAACTGTGAATATGCTTATGAACCAATAAAATGGGCATAGTCATTAAGGAGAAATCTCTTGTGTACAAAAGTCCCAAAATAATCTATGAGATTTGCCACATGGTTTCACTGATTGGCACAGGTAGGAAACATGGACCCATAGAACACTATTCAACTTTTTTTTTCTGAACGATCCTGAGACCCAGATATCTGGTGGGGAACTGGTGAACCCATGAATTAAAGTTAAGGGGAAATAAATTTATCTGGTCCATACCATCAACTAGCTTAGAGGGTAGTAATAAGAAGCAAAGAAGTATAATTCAAAGGTCTCAGGTCAAAATCAAAATGTATCAATTATTAGCTAACTAGCTTTTCATATATTATTTAGAATTTCGTACCGAAGTGAACTTTCCTAGAAAACTAAGACACAACTGCTCTTCGGCTGACTTACTATAAATAATTAACAAGATGTAGTTTGTATAGGCCTGGTCATTTCATCATGTCATTCAGTAGTGTGGATCCAAGATGAAGTAGTATTGACCTGAGGTAAGGAGAGAAAGGTCAGTAGTTATCTCTGGGAAACTTGATAGAGGCATAGGACTTATTGGGTAGACAGAAAAGGGAAGGAATGATGGGGTTTGTTGCTTTATTCTACCTCCATGGGCATTCAGGATAGAGGATACAACAAAGCCCACAGATGAACAGAAAGGAGTAGATGATAAAGAATACATTAGAAGTCAACACTTGCAAGTCTAAAAAGTATATATGCCTAGACCCTAATCATCACTCTTCCAGAGACTCTCTTCCTGCAAATTTTTGCATAATGATATTCCTTACTCACCCTCTTTTCAAAAATAATCTTTAGTATGTCGTCCTTAGACAGATCACAATCCTCAAACCAGACTCTGCAGCTGTCCAAGTAAGAAGGCAGCACCAGGGCAATGCTACCTAGAAGTGTTGACAAACACCATGGTCTGGATAAGCATACAGCTGAGGTCACAACTTCAGGAAGCTATGAGCACCTCTCTCTACTCAAGATCAAATCCTTATAATAGCCCTCAACTGCTTAACCATTCTAGTTAGTTTATCCTTACAACTTTGTAGGTTTAAATAATTTCTACTTAAAGATAGACCAGCATAAGATAGACCTAATTTGTCATAGAGAAGAGATTCCCCAAACATTAATCTGTTGGAAGGAAACACCCTTCAACTTATTCTTTATAGATAATTATTATAAAGAAGAAAGTCAAAACTCCCCAAACATTAATTTTTGGGCAGGAAATACCCTTCAACTTAGATATCTACCTTTTCCCAGGTGTTTTGTTGAATACCAGGGGTCCTCTATTCCTATATTGTAAATTTGTGACTCCAAATATCAAATCCTGTGAATAAAGCATGTTACTTCCTGCTGAAAACAAATGTATCAAAGGAAAAATGGAGTCCACACCCCCTCCTAATGGATCTCATAACAAGTTTACAAAAAGATCACTGATTCACAGAAATTATTGTCTTACTGACAAAGATTTGTAATTGATTATTGTGACAAAGATGCTTAGAGAATGATTCATGAAGGCCTCATCATCTCTGTCACTTTTAATGGAAAGGGTTGGGTAGTACGTAAACATAGTTATGACAGGCAATGGGAGAGCAAACAGCCAAAAGAGAAGGAACTACAGAGGTCTCTACAAGGTTAAGCTGTGCTTTTTCAGAAGGATATGTTAATTATCTTAAATGTTTTTGCAGTAATGGTCCACATGTCCCACTGAGCTGGACCTACTCAGAGAAGTGCTACACTGTCTTCCCAGGCATCATAGACCATTGAGTGCAAGCTCTGCAATAGACACGATTAAGTGAATGACTCTGAGAATAGGCTTCTACTATGTCAAAGTACTTTATCACTCATCCTAATATCTAAGGGTGAACTACGGGTCATAACTTAATGCACTATGAGCTTTTCCTCATCTCTTTACAAGTAACATTACAATGAACTCTGAAGCTGTGCTCCTTATGTTGGATAGATATGATTCATTGTGTACTCTAGTAGAAAGCTATGTCTTTATTAGTAATCTTGAATCCATCTCATTATCTAACAAATGCCTACCACATCCTACTTCACCAAACTACTGTCATTTGTCTTCTTAACATTCCAAATGACAAAAGTATTATTCTCAGATTATCACACTATCCAGTTTAATTTTGGGGCATGCGTTGCTAAAATTGCCCATAAACTCACCAAATGACCACTCTAATTTTCAAATTTCAACTTAAGTGAGAAACTATAAAATCCTGTTTATTCTGAGCTTCATTTATACAGGTTGTAGCTCTTTCTTTGAGTTTCCACTCTTTGAGATAGAAAAAGCTAAGTAATCCTGAGCCCAATTTTAGGGGAGGTCCAGTCCTTCAGTCTTAGATAAATACCTGTCCCCTGACAAGAAGGCATAATAACTAGACTGGACTTTTAAAGGAAAGAAATTGGAAGCATATAATTTTGATTATTATGGTGCCAGAGGCTGAACCAAGAGCCTACCATATGAGAGGCATTCGCTGTATCAACTAGCCACAATCTCTGGCACTTGAGAAATCTAATCAAAAAATATCTCAGTAAAATTCTGCTATAAAAGAAAAATAATACTCTTATGCAAACAACCTAACAGTAGCCTTGCCAATTAGCTTGGTGATGCCTTTACAGAACAGTCCTCACTCAATCACTTTAGCATATTTTGCTTTTGCTTTTTGGCTTCTCTAAAAAAAAAAAAAAGAACATCTGGTTCAGCATGTTTTCTTTATCCCACCTAGAGAGGGGAACTTGGCAAATTTTAAATAGAAACTTCTTTCCTTCTCAATAATTTTGAGATCCAAAGTGAAAATAGCTGTTGAAAAAAATAATTGAGAAAGGTATACAGATAAATAATAATAATAATAATAATAATAATGTGTCTAATTTGAGAAACATGCAAATGAAGGAAGACTTCTACTTACAAGAAAATACAGAACTTGTATCCATTTTTTAAATGTATTAAATTATTTGTGAACTTTAATTCTTCAATTGAACTTTTTATAGCATTGGTTCCTCCAAGAAATATTTGGTCACGAGGGCCAATGGTTCACTGGAGAGGTCTGAGGATGCAGTGTTGCTCAGGCTCTGCAGTGCCAAGGATTACATGGGATACCACACTGTGTTTGTGGACCTTCATGGCCACACCCACTGACGCTAGGGAGATAAAACCCAGAACTGGCCTCATACAAGATGTGCATTTTAAGCCCTGTATCCTCTCTGGTCACTCTTCCACACGATCTGAAAGTCAAGTTCTTCAAATATCATAATGAAACTTTAAACAATTTAAAATTATTTATGTTTGTAAATTTTTTAATTTTAATTTTATTGAACTTTTAAATAGAAGAGAAACAGTTTTTTAATAGTAAGTCAGTTCCATATGAGCAAGGAATCATTCCATTTAATTAAATTATCTTTGTACTCCAATGGATTTTTTTTTTATTTTTGGGCCAGATCCTGTGACCTCAAGAGTTACTCCTGGCTATGTGCTTAGAAATTGCTCCTGGCTCAAGGGACCATATGGGACGCCTGGGGATCAAACCGAGGTCCATCCTAGATCAGGCCACATGCAAGGCAAATGCCCTACCACTGTGTTACCGCTCCAGCCCCTACAATGAAAAAAATTTTTTTTATTTTTAGTTTTTGAACCACACTCAGCAGAGTTCAGGGATTACTCCTTGCTCTGCACTCAGGAGTCATTTTTGGTGGTGCTTGGGGGACCATACGGGATGTAGGGGATCAAACTTGGCTAGACTGTGCAGCATACTACCTGCTGTGCTGTCAGTCTGGCCTCAGAATTTAACTTGTTTTTATAGATATATTAAGTATTCTTGATTCAGACCCTAGATAATTTATATATTACTTTATTTATCTTCTGAGTGATTCCATCTCTTCTTTGATGTTGCTTAGTTGATAGTTAACTCCTTAGATGAAAGCTAATGCTAAGTATATTTAAACTAATCTGTTACCTAGAAATTTTTTTTAACTTTCTTATCACTTGTAATAGATTAGGTTTTCTTTTGATGGAAGCTTATTTTCATTTAATTTTACCAGTCCTTTCTGAGATGAAAAATAAAAAATTCTCCTTATAATACATTAATATATTATATACATTATCTATTATACATTATCCTCCTTATAATATATTGTTAAAAATAAATGCTTTTACATAGTAAATAAAAACTCAATGTCAAACATGATTTATATGGGAATAACTGGAATATATTCTCTCTTGTTTATAAGAAGCTTGGGAATACTATTTAGGGTGAATTTGTTTTGTAGCAGTTGTATAGAACAGCATTTCTCAACCATGAGCCACATAGCCCAGTTAGACTCCCTGGAGGCCAGAGGTAAAATATGAGTAATAGAGGACCATGATATGTGACAAGGTCCCAATCAGATGCATAAGATGCATAAGGAAGGACATAGTTTGGAAAGGAACTCTAAATGGAAAAAGAGTTGATCAATACTGATATGTTATACATCATGATAAAAATCAGAAATAAAGGTTAAATCACAATTGATTGAAATAGATCTTTCAACAGCTAATGATCAGAAATGTCTCCATGGAATCTGAATAAAGCAGGTAGGGGAACTGACCAGGATTCAATCCCCAGTGATTCATGAGTGCAGAGCCAGGAGGAAGTCCTGAGAACAGACCCGGCCGGTGTGACCCAAAAGGAAAGGAAAGGAAGGGGAGGAGAGGGGAGGAGAAGGTAGGGAAGAAAAGGAGGAAGAGGGGGAGGAATAAAGGAAAGGTGAAGGGGAAGGGGGAGAAAGAAATCTTCATGTGAAGAAAATTATGGGCTTGATTATACAAAACACAAACAATTGTAAGCACAAAGACAACCACTCTGCCTGAATCGCCAATACCAAGACACCTGCTCTTGCATGTGGTCCTCCCAGAAAAATGTCCGATATCAGTTTCCTCTTCTTGGGTCTACAGTTCTGCATCCTTTATCCTCTGTCCTCTTCACACCTTTGGCTACATATAGGCTTGCCAAAGTTATCCCACTGGAAACATTTGTGGAAAATGTTCCAGTTCACTGAACTTTTGTCAGTTTTGCTGCTTACATTTCAAGCAGTGGCAGATGTTTCCCCCAGGCTATTCATAGCCTTCCTCATGTTTCCATAGCAGGAAGAACCCAGAAGCAAATGAGAACTCTAAAGGCAGGAATATTACCTGCACAATGCAAGTTCAGTCTGGAAAGTACATATCCCAAATTTCAAACCCCCTCTATAGACTTTAAATGATGACAGTGATCCTGATCTAACAGAGCTCACTTGCATTAGTTCTATTCTTTCATTCCACCAAAACCTTTTCCTGACGTTTTTCTTACAGCCCTGGGAGCAGCTGGGAGGCCTTCAGCACTCTGATCAATAGCATACATGATATTCTACTCCGCCATGAACAAGGAGCCAAGAAACACCCCACTCTGGAGTAAACAGAGAGGCCCACCACCACCTTAAAGCTAGCTCCTGGAAGGGGGAGCTGAAGCAGAGGAATGGAGTGACGGGGACTAGGATATGAATCGTGCTCAGCTCTTGTAAAACAGACACATGCTGCCACCTGGTTCCCATTACAGCTTCAACACAGTGATTCTTGCCCACTGAGGCACCCAGGTGGAAAGAGTAGGCTAAAGCCCTGTGTGCTTGAAGCCCTGAGAATGTTCCCAGCATATCACAATTACAACAACATCTGTGCCCAACAGCTTTCAGCTGAACTGCTATGAAAATGTAGAGTGTTCGATTGCTTTCAGAATTTCTCACTTCTCGGCTTGAGGCAGGGTGGTCCACAGGCTGCCAGGGAGTTGCTGCAGGAAGTGAAAGAGAGCACAATCCAGGGTCTGGATGAAATGTGGCATAAGAGTTTGAGGGGTGAGCATGAGCCCTGAGGCCTTACGCATCTATAAAACTGATCTTTTCTTCTTTCATTCAATCAACAATACTTCCTAAGCATGGTGTGAATTGACTTTGCAATGGAACAAATCTGAGTTGTTCTTCCAACTGCCAATTTATAAGACATAAAAAATAGCTTACAATCACTCAAATGTATTGTTTTAAAATAACAACAAAAAGTTAACTTATAACCTACGTTATGTAAGTATATTATATGTGTTTGAAAGTATAGTCCAGAACAGTGCTATAAGTAAGATCTTTAAGTTATCAACAACCTACTACCAGGAATAGGATTCAGAAAGCTATTAAAAACTCTCCAGGGCCTCAGTGATAGGATGTCAGTCTTGCAGGCATAAGGCCCCAAGTTTGATGACTGGCATCACCCCACATACCAAATATAAATCCTCTGGCACTATTATTATTGAATTTTGGAGCAACAACAAAATAATTGATCTTTAGTGCACCAAAATCAATTGTGTAACCCTTAGCATTCACACAACCAAAGTGTGTCGGCACTGCAACCAAAAATATGATTGGAATCCTCCCATTTAACACATAATAACATAAGGGGAAAGAAAAGGGATATCCTCAATGCATGTATTTAAATATAGGTAAATTAAAGTTCTCCAATCTTCATAGGTAACCATCAAAAGCATAAACACAAAAATAAATATGAGATATAAATTACCCAATTTGATTTCTCCAGAAGACTATCATAGAAAGAAAAGATGGATGAGTTAAATGCATATTGTAACAATGGGTCTTACTTGGTATTCAGCAGTGAAATTGGAATAAAAGGTGAGGAGAAACTAGAAATATAGTACAGGGGTTAAGTCACATGTCTTTTTAATGTGGCCAACTCAGTTCGATTCCTAGCTCTACATGGATACTCCAGTTTCAAAAAAATATTACGGATGGAAGAAAATTCCAGTTTTGGTTTGTTTGTTTGTTTGTTTTGCTAGAATTCTTGGAAGAATTAGTTCAACAATCTAGTATTCTATTGCTTGAGGTCACTTTTGTTATCTGATTCTGAGCTTTGTTCTGAGATCTGTAGGAAAAGAAGACATTATACACAAAATATAAGTTTCTGGATAAAGAAGCCATGGTATAAATACACAAGAAAATACTACTTGGCCATAAGAAAAGATGAAGCTGTGCAACTTGCTGATACATCAATGAATTAGGAATGAAATGAGTCAGAATGACAGGGACAGACACAGAATAATTTCACTCATATGCCATATAGTCATAAAATAATTAATGCCTAAAGGCAATATACACTAGGAGAAGGATAACTGGTCCTGATTTAAGTAAGCCCTCAGGTTTGGAGGATAGGCCAGGGAAAAGACAACTACCATCATGATAGAGGAAAGTAGTCACTCTGAACCAGGACTGGGTGCCAAAATGGCATAGAGTGATATGCATGATACCCTATCTGTAAAAGTATTATAAAGCAAAGTGACTAAAAATGGAAAAAAGGAGGAAAAAATTGTTGTACAGGCATGCTAGGATTTGGGAAGAAATCCAGGGACATTTATGTAAAGGACAGCGGACAATAGTGAAAGGATTGGTGTTGGAGCTTTGCAAGCCTGTAATAAATCATGAATAACTTTGTAATTCGTAGTGATTCAATAATTTTTAAAATTTTAAAACTGTTTGCAAACTTACCTGACATTGAAAATCCCCAGAGATATGGAGACTAAAACCATACTTTGTAGAATGGCTATTATTAAAGAGAAAAGAAACAGTAAGTATTGCTGGGGTGTAAAAAAAGGTAACCTTTATATACTCTCAGTAGGAAAGCAAATTAATATAATCTTCAAGGAAAAAAAAACAGGTATACTCTTTAAATCATAAAAGTCCTATATCATATGAATCTCAATGAAATTAAATCAGAATCTTATAGAAACAGCATGAATCATATTTATTCAAATGATTTACAATAACCAATATATAAAATAGAAATAAACTGATGGGTGAATGAATAAAGAAAATATTATATATAGTATTAAACAAAATTAAATACTTAAATAAGAAATTCTGTCTAGACAAAACAAACACATCAAAAGATAACATTTAATCCCATGACAGACATTTCTCTCATTGTCAATAGACTAAGTGTACCAATTGAGACAGAGTGGCAAAAATATACCAAAATGTTTAATCCAACATTTTGTTCCATGCAAGAAACATATCTGAATAGTCAGGAAAAAAAAGCATAGATTCAAAGTTAAAGTTTGGAGGACAATCAATCAAGCAAACAATTCCCTTAAAAATGCCAGGCTAGCCATACTATATCAGACAACAGAGACTTTAAACTTAAAAGGAAATCAAGAGACAGAGATGGACATTTCTTTATAATCAAGGGATATGTAAGACAAAAGAAATCACACTCCTAAACATATAGGCACCTAATGGGTGTCAGCAAAATATTTAAAACAGTTGCTGATAGATTTGAAGATATCAATAACAATTCAATAATAGTGGGAGACTTCAACACCACCCTGCACCCCTTGATAGGACAAAAAGACTAAAACTCAATAAGGATATACTGGCTCTGAAGAAAGAAATGGAAGAGAGTGGCTTTGTAGCCACTACATATAGGCTATATACATATAGGCTCTCCATCACCAAAAGCTAAATACACATTCTTCTCCAATGCACATGGGACATTCTCCAAGACAGACTACATGCTGGCCCATAAAACATACCACCATAAAATCAAGAGGATATAAGTATATAAACTACCTTCTAAGAACATCATGCACTGAAATTAGCAGTGAATTACAGAAACAGAAAAGAACTTACACACCTGGAAATTCACTTTAAAACTTGAAAATTAAACAGCTCGTTACTGAATGACCAGTGGGCTAGAGAGGAAATCAAAAGATTCATGAAAACAAATGAGAATAAAGACAGGAATTATGAGAGTTTGTGAAGACAGCAAAAGTGTTATTAAGAGGAAAATTTATAGCTTTGCAAGAATTCATCAGGAAGAAAGAGCCTACATAAATTACTTAATGGCACAGCTTAAAATATTGGAAAATTATCTAAAAAAAAGAATAAAAATTAGAGACATGGAAGGAAATAACAAATAAATAAAAATAATAACTGACATAAATGATAAATAAATTATGAATAATATAAAATAAACATATACAAATACTATAACTATGTATTATAAATTTTGTAATGCAGTTAGGCCTCAAACCCTAAACATTGGCATAATAACTTAGCTCAGGCCTCAGAATAATGGGCATTACCCATAAAACCCTGAACCATATATACCATCTTTGGAAACAACCACAGTGTCTATAACATTATCAGGAAGAAAACCTCTGCCAGTGAAGACCCTACCGCTGCTCTAGCATTGACTTACTCCAATGCTCTCTTAACAGCCAGACGACTTAGCAACAGCACCAACCTGCTTGTAGGGCAGGTCTCTCCACATCTAATGGTGAGGTGAAACTAGAGGATGTTCCACATCAGCCTGAATTTGATGAAGGAAATGTGCAGAAACCAGAATCTTTAAGTACTGGAACCTGACATTAACAACAGCTAATGTGCGAAAAAGTTTCACCGGGACCACGGAGAATGACTCAGGGAGTGGGCAATCTGGCATGCCTGCAGCCCAGAGTCGGTCTTATGCCAGAAAACTTCAGGGGTGAGACCTCCTTGTAATTATGCCAAGGCTTTTTTTTTCCTGTTTTCCCCATATTTTGCTGGGCCTATGCAAACAACAGCGATTGCCACTCTCACACTGTTACTACTGTATTTTTAACACTTATCCTTTAAGAAAGAAAGAATAAGCAGCTTACTAAACTTAAAAGACAAATAACTGTGGTAAAATGCCTGTCTCAAATACAGTCAGGGGATGGGAAGGGGTGGCATTGGTGGTGGGAATGTTACACTAGTGAAGGGGGGTGTTCTGTTTATGACTGAAACCCAACTACAATCATGTTTGTAATCATGGTGCTTAAATAAAGAATTTATATTAAAAATAGGATTGGTGTAATTTAGGAAAATAAATTCTGGCCATATAATCAAAAAATAAAACCTTTCCTGTATGATCTAGCACAAGACAAGGTTGTCCCTTCTTGCCACTTCTATTCAACATAGTACTAAAAGTACTTGTCATAGTAATCAGGCAAGAAAAAGATATCAAGGGCATCCAGATAGGAAAGGAAGAAATCAAGCTTTCACTGTTTGCAGATGACATACTATATTTAGACATTGCTAAAGACTACCAAAACACTTCTGGAAATAATAGATTTATATAGTAAAGTGTCAGGCTAAAAATTAGCACACAATAATCCATGGAGTTTTTAATAAACAAATAATTAAACAGAAGAAATAAATGTGTGGGACACTGCAAAAATGGTACTAAGAGAAATATTTATAGATTACAAGCACTCATCAGAAAGGGATAAGGCGTCCTACATAAAGCACAGCTTAAAATTAAAAATTGATCAACAAAATGATCCAAAAATATGCAGATGGGAGGAAATAATAAAGAATATAACAAATTAATAAATTGGAAATCCAAAAAAAAATCAAATAGATGGTTCCTTTAAAAAATAAACTATATTGGAGCCAGAGTGGTGGTGCAAGCAGTAGGACATCTGCCTTTCATGCACTAATCTAGGAAAGACCACATTTGATCCCCTAATGTCCCATATGGTCCCCCAAGCCAGGAGCAATTTCTGAATACATAGCTAAATTAATCCCTGAGTATCACTGGGTGTGGTCCAAACAAAACATAACAGACAAACAAAAACTAGATCAATAAACCACTAGAAAAATTAACAAAGGGAAAGAGAAACTTAATAAACTGGATTAGAAATGAAAAGGGGTATATTAATACAAATACTACAGTAATTCAAAGGGTAATCAGAGATGACTTCTAAACAGTCTATGCTACAAAACAAAAAAACTTGAAATAAATAAATAAATAAATTCCTGAACTTTTAAAACCTCACACATTTAAACCTAGGTGCTCTGGCATATCTGAACAAACTTATCACTAATGGGGAAATTAAAATGACAATCAAAAACAAAATCCCAAGCCAAGATGAATTTACTAATGAATTCTTGAAAACCTTTTAAGAGGACCTACTACCAACCTTTTTAGACTCTTCCCAGAAACTGAAGAAACAAAGAAACTCCAAAATAATTTTTACAAAGCTAACATCACCCTGATACCTACCAAAAGCAGACAGAGACGTCACAAATAAAGAGAACCACAGGCCAAAATCCCTAAAGAACAGAGACGCAAAAATCCTCAACAAAATCCTAGTAAATAAGATCCAACATCTTATCAACAAAGTCATACACCATGACTAAGAAGGATTAATTCCAGAGATGAATGTATGTTTAGCATATGCAAGTCTATCAACATAATACACCATATCAACAAAAGGAAAAATAAAAAAAACATAATCAAGTCAATAGATATGGAGGAAGCATTTGATAAGCTCCAACACCCATTCATAATAAAAAAAAAGAAACTCTAAAGAGGATGGGACTGGAAGGAACTTTTCTCATTATAGTAAAGGCAATTTACCACAAGTCCATGGCAAATATTATACCCACTGGAGAAAAACTGAAATCCTTTTCTCTAAAATCTCTAACAAGACAAGGTTGCTCCCTCTCACCACTTCTAATCAACATACTACTGGAAGTACTTGCCATAGCAATTAGGTAAGAAAAAGATATCAAGGGCATCCAGATATTTAAGGAAGTCAACATCTCACTGTTTACAGATGACATGATACTATACTTAGAAAATCTGAGATACTCAACCAATAGCTTCTAGAAACAATAAATTCACATAGTAGTAAAGTGGCAGGCTACAAAATTAATATACAAAAAATCAATTCCTTCTTATACACAAGTAATGATAGAGAAGAAATAAACATTATAAAATAATCCCATTCACAATAGTACCACTGAAACTCAAATACCTTAGAGTCAATTTAATTAAGAGGTAAAATATCTATACAAAGAAAACTACAAAACACTGCTTCAAAAAGTAAAAGAGGACACAAGTAAATGGAGACACATACCCTGCTCATAGTTTTCAAATAAGTGAATCAAACATGACTGAAATTCATTTGGAACAATAAATGCCTAGTAATAGCTAACACAATTTTAGGAAAAAGAAGATGGGAGGCATGATTTTCCCCTACCTTAAACTGTACTACAAAGCAATAGTCTTTAGAACAGCATGTTATTGGAATAAAGACAAAGCCACAGATAAACGGAATTTTGACTATTCAGAGAATGACTCCCTGACATACAATTAACTAATCTTTCATAAAAAATACAAGAAATGCAAACAGAGCAAGGAAAGTCATTCACAAAGTGGTTTTGGGACAACTGGTCAGCCACATGCAAAAAGCAAACTCAGACCTCTATCTAAACCATGTTCAAATGTCAAATGTCAAATAAAAATAAATTAAAGACCATGATATCAGAGCCTAAATTAGAAAATATATATATATATATATATATATATATATATATATATATATATAACAAAATATAGGCAAATACTACATGACATGGAGACTAAAGGCATCTTCAAGAAAAAAAAACATTTACTGTTTAAAAAAGTGGAAGCAGAGATTATAAAATGGGACTACATTAATTTGAGAAGCTTCTGCACTTCAAATGAAAATGACTAGGACACAAAGGTTACCAGAGAATGAGAGAAACTATTTACCCAACAATACCCATCTGATGAAGGGTTAATATCTAAGATATATAAGGTACTGGCAAAACTTAACAAGAAAAAAAGTCATCTAAGCCCATCAATAAATGAAGAGAAGAAATGAACAGGCATTTTCTCAAAGAAGAACTACAGATGCCAAAAGGCACGTGAAAAAATGCCCTACATTACTAATCATCAGTGATAAGCAAATCAAAACAATAATGAGGTATCAACTCATGCCACAGAGACTGGCACACATCACAACAAACAAGAACAACCAGTGCTGGCATGAATGTGGGGAGAAAGGAACTCTCATTCACTGCTGGAAAGGCAGCTAGTCAGTCTTTCTGGAAAACAATATGGGTATTCTTCAAAAACTAAAAATTGAGTTTCCTTATGATCCAACAATACCACTCATAGGGTTATACCTTATAGCCAAAATGTAATACAATAACGCCCTTTGCATGCCTGTTTATTTTGGCACTATTCACAATAGCTAGAATCTGGAAACAACCCAGGTGCCTAATAATAGATGAGTAGCTAAAGAAACTGTGGTACATCTCTACACAATGGAATACTATGTAGCTGCTAGAAAACATGAAGTCATAAAATTTATTTCTACATGGATGGATATGGAGATTATTGTGCTGAGTGAAATCAATCAGAGGGAGAGGGATAAACATAAAATAAACTAACTCATATATTTTTAGGATATAAAGAAAATAAAAGATAGTATGGTGATGATATCAAAAACAATATAGATGAGAATTAAGAGGGCCAATCCATAATAGGAAACTTGCCACAAAGAGTGAAAAGTGCAGTCAGAAAAGGTTCTACTGGGCCGGGCGGTGGCGCTAGAGGTAAGGTGCCTGCCTTGCCTGCACTAGCCTTGGATGGACAGCGGTTTGATCCCCCGGTTTACCATATGGTCCCCCAAGCCAGGAGCGACTTCTGAGCGCATAGCCAGGAGTAACCCCTGAGCGTCACCGGGTGTGGCCCAAAAACCAAAAAAAAAAAAAAAAAGGTTCTACTATGAAAGAGACATGCCTGGCACCCCTTCATTAACAGTAGTACAAATCATAGTGTCAAAAAAGAAAAGTTATACATAAATAGATAGAGAGGGTGGAGGGAGGTAAAATGCCTGCCCCAGAAGTAGGCTAGGGAGGGTTGGTAGGAGGAAAGAGGTCATCAGGGAGGGCAAGAGGGAAACTTGACAGTGGGGCAAGTAATGTGCATTGGTGAAGGTTGTAGTACATTGTATGACTGTAACTCAATCATAAACAACTTTTTCTGTAGAAAAATGCTGTAAATATGAACAATATTGTACTCATGGTGTTTAAATAAAAATAAATTTTAAAAATTAAATTTTTTTAATTTTTATTTTGATCATAGTGGCTTACATATTGTTGACAATGATATTTTAGGTACATATTTACATAAAATCAGGGGGGATTCCCATCACCAAATTGTCCTCCCTACACCTCCGTTTTTGTCCTACCACCCATATCATCTTCCCTCACCCCCAGGGTAGCTAGAATATGTGGTCTCCTCTGTATTTAAATAAATTTTAAAAATCGATGCCTTTTGCAAAGCATGAATAAAATTGGAGTACATAAGTGAACTAGTTTAGAGGTAAAAATTTAAATACTATATAATCTTACTTATTTTGCTAAAATTCAAACACTTGTAGAAGATAGCTTAATGGTAGCAATTGCCAGGGGTATTAATTCTTCTGATCCATAAATGGAGTAACTTTCCATTTTTCATCAATGCCTTATAGATTTTAATATATGCATCTTTTACTTAGTTAAATTAATTTATAGGTTATTTTATTGTTTTTGATGTTATTGTGAGTGCAATTTTGCCCTGATTTCTAATTCAGATGATTCACTGTTAGTATGTTAGCATCCAAATGATTTTTGTATGTTGATTTTTTGTCACTTAACTTACTAGTTCTCATAGAATTAGTAATTAACTTGTCCCTATAAATCTATTTAGTAAATTCTTTAGTGTTTTATATATATATGCATATATATATGCCATTTATAGTGACAATTTTTTGGGGGGGTCACACCCAATGACGCTCAGGGGTTACTCCTGGCTATGCTCCTAGCTTGGGGAACCATATGGGATGCTGGGGGATCAAACCACTGTTCGTCCTAGGCTAGTGTGTGCAAGTCAGATGCCTTACCACTTAAGCAACTGCTCTGGCCCCTGCAGTGACAATTTAAATCTTTTTTTCTAATTTAGTTTCATTTTAGTATTTATTGCCTAACAGTCATGGCAATAGCTGGGCTTCTAGTATTATGTTGCAGAGTGAAAACAAGACTGAGCATCTTGGACCTTATCAAAGAGGAAAAGGTTTCAGCTTTTCACCATTAAGTTCAATGTTGCTGTGATCTTAGTTCATAGCTTTATGAATTATATTACCTTAATGCTTAATTATTCAAATTCTATAATAAAATTAAAATATATCTTGTCAAACTCCTTTCCTATACTTATTATAGTGAAAATATTATTTTATCCTTAATTCTGATAATGGTATTACGTTAATTGATTTGCATGTTAATTGTATTGGACATGTTTTACAGCCCAGGGAGTGTTTCACATTATCATGATATGTTACTGATCCTTTTTATATGCCACTATTACCTTAATAGCCTAATTTCAACCAAGTTGTCATTAAAATAGTTCATCTTGGGGCCGGAGCAGTGGCACAGAACATAAGGTGTCTGCCTTGCACGCGCTAGCCTAGGACAGACCGCTGTTCAATCCCCTGGTATCCCATATGGTCCCCCAAGCTAGGAGCAATTTCTGAGCACATATCCAGGAGAAACCCCTAAGCATCACTGGGTGTGACCAAAAGCAAACAAAAAATAATAAAATAAAATAATTAATATTTCATCTGCATAATCAATGATGCTGTTGTTGATTTCTATTAAGTTTTTCAGTTCAGACATGGATTCTTTAGCTTCAAAATTATTATTTTCATAGTTTATATTGGTTTACTAAACAGCACAGCTAGATTCGTTATTTTGTTTTAGTGTCATGAATCTCATATATATCTACTTTAAGATGATAATATGGAATTATACTAAAGATAATTTACAGGGGCTGGAGAGAGATTGCATGGAGGTAAGGTGTTTGCCTTTCATGCAGGAAGTCATTGGTTCAAATCCCAGCATCCCATATGGACCCCCAAGCCTGCCAGGAGCGATTTCTGAGCATGGAGCCAGGAGTAACCCCTGAGCACTGCCAGGTGTGACCAAAAAACCAAAATAAATAAATAAATAAATAATGATAACTTACAAAGGTTCATTCCTTGAAGTCATTTACTGGAGATGCATTGGTTTGCTTGGATAATATTATTTTTACTGATTATTTCATGATTTTTGTAGTTTCGTTTTGGTGTCTTTGTACAGTTGTATAAGCAAATACCTTAGCCTTCTTTTATGAACTGGCGGAGAAGCAAGTAATGATCTCCTGCCTATACCATAGTTATGGAAGCTTCTGGTATTGTAGATGAGCAGGACTGCAGTAGGCAGACTAGTTTTTAGGTGTTTAAACTGGTAAGGATATTAGTTAGTGTCTAAGAAGTATTAGATTAATTCTGGCACTATGGACAGTCTAACTGCTGCTGGGAAAGAATCCACTACCAGGCCAGCTGTTGGGTCTGCAGATAGTGTATCAGTTTCTCTAGGACATGCCTAAATGCATCACTAGTCAGATTCCTGGATAGTCCAGATTTGCCTCAAATCTAAGCTGAGTGTCACTTAAACCCAGTCACCAGGCTGTTTCATAATCCACAGATAAAACCAAATACAGTAGACTTGCCTTTAATATATATTAATATATATTATATATATAATGAAGGCAAGGATCTTGAAAGGGTATAATTTCTCCTAACCTGTCTGAATGAGACTAAAGCAATGAGAGTAGATCTATGCCACTGAGACATTTTAAGGTTTATATCAGAATAAAATCAGTAGTTCTGCCTCCATATGACATAAGGAATGTACCTTCCACTGAAAAATTATGTAGACAAGAATGATCCCAAATCATGGCCTAGAAGATCTGAAGCCAAATCACAGGTCACTTCAAAATTCATAGACATGATATCTGAGACACATGTGGATATGGCTCCTCTTAAATCCCCTGACAGATGGTGCTGGAAAATCTTGGAAGGACTAAAGACAAGCATGCCTGTAGCCAAGTCCACAGGGAAACAAGGTTGTCTCCAGGACCACTGCCAGTGAATATACCAAGTAGGTTTGCAGCTATTCTCTCCAATGGCCATTCTCAGTTTGGTATTCATTGGGTCTTTACATTGATTCCCAAAACTCAAACAAAGGCAATTTAATCCATGAGTAGCTGACAAATCATTGTAACTGATAGAGAATCACAGAACTCCATTTTGGCAACTTGCTAATGGCCTATTTTTCCTCTTTGTTTAAGAAAAGAGCTGGAAGTTCCAGTTCACCTCAGGAAGCTCACCACAAAGAGTGATGAGTTTAGTTAGAGAAATAACTACATTTTGAACTGTCCTAATAATGAGAATGTATGAGGGAAATGGAAAGCCTGTTTAGAGCACAGGAGGGGGTCGGGTGGGGAGGAGGGAGATTTGGGACATTGGTGATGGGAATGTTGCACTGGTGATGGGTGGTGTTCTTTACATGACTGAAACCCAAGCACAATCATGTATGTAATCAAGGTGTTTAAATAAAATAAAATTAAAAAAAAAAAAAGAAATCCCTGATCCTGGGCCCGGAGAGATAGCACAGCGGTGTTTGCCTTGCAAGCAGCCGATCCAGGACTTAAGGTGGTTGGTTTGAATCCCTGTGTCCCATATAGTCCCCCGTGCCTGCCAGGAGCTATTTCTGAGCAGACAGCCAGGAGTAACCACTGAGCAATGCCGGGTGTGGCCCAAAAACCAAAAAAGAAAACAGAAAAAAAAAAAAGAAATCCCTGATCCAGTCAAAGATACAGTAAGTAGGAAAAGACTTTGGTAATTATGCAAGAAATTTCAGTTACTCCTATATAAGCTCAAGATAGAAATAAAGATTAAATTTTTAATAAAGATAGATTTTTAATGCTTGTTGAAGATCTTTTGTGGTGGTTTAGGATTGGGAATTTTGTTGGTTAGTTGGTTCATTGATTTGGGGGAATTTTATTTTGTTTTAATTTGTTATTTTTGAAACCTTTGAGCTGAAGAAAAACATGAATTAGACACAGTGCTATGAAGAGAAATATAATAAATGATTCTAAGAAGCAGAAAGAATTTATCTTTTAAATTCTCATTTTTTTCCTTAATTCTACCACCAAGAATGAAAAAAAAAGAGATAATGCCATTATGTTCTTAAAAGAATAAAATCTAGTATCTGGCCATGCATAAATGTATTTGTAAACTAGAAATATTTAATGGCATAAGAAAGGAGAAATAGTTTTAATTACCAAAGGGAAATTTTCAATCATGAGTACTATTAAAACATTATTACAGGCAAAAGCCGGCTCCCTGTGTGTGACAACAGGCAGGGAAAATCCCCGAAAGTACACCGGCCCAGTGGGGCCCAACTGTGAAAAACTGTGAGTGTGACCTGTCTATGTCTGTCTACTGTCCTCTTGTGTGAAACTCTTGCGAGTGGGGCAAAAAGAGGCTCCAGAAACCTCGCTCGCCAAGATGCCATTTTCAGGGAGGGACTACAGAGCATGAAAACCGGCAAGGCTTTGCAAAAGCCGGCTCCCTGTGTGTGACACCAGGCGGGGAAAATCCGCAAAAGTACACTGGCCCAGTGGGGCCCAACAGTGAAAAACTGTGAGTGTGACCTGTCTATGTCTGTCTACTGTCCTCTTGCATGAAACTCTTGTGAGTGGGGCAAAAAGAGGCTCCAGCGGAGCACGGCCACTCCGCTTCGCTACGGGGCCGTGCACTCTTTCTAAGGAAAGAACACCATTGCAACAAGAAGGAAAAATCACACTAAGAACGGCGCTATATCACAGAAGCAAACATTTCTCTCCGGACTGTCTTCTCTGTTGCATTCTCGGGCCTAAGATTTGACCCAGTGTGAGGCTTCATCCACGGAGGACTCCCCTCCCTTAGAGGCAAGTCAGCCCATCCAGAAAGGGAGGAGCCAGAGGAGTGTGCTGCCTGCATTATATAGACAATGAATACCACCACAACACGTAGAAAAACCCACAATACAAGTGTGACAATGGGGAAACAACGCAGGCCAGCATCAGGCATAGAGAATGAAGATGACAATTCTGAGGACCAGATAATGACCAACCAACTAATCAACCTCTCAGATAAGGACTTTAGACTAGCAATATGGAAGATGCTCAAAGATCTCCAAGAAACCATGGATCGAGTTGAACAGAACACTAATAAGAACCAAGAAAATATGAAATAACATGTCAACTAACAGGCCTGAAAAAGTCAGTAAACGAAGTGAATGACAAAATGGATAAGCTCTGGGACAGGGTATCAGAAGCTGAGAATAGACTTGGTGCTGTGGAAGATGAGTTACATAACAATTCCATACAGCAGGAGATATTGGACAAAAAACTTAAAGCAAATGAGCAGACAATGGAAAAATTAGTCAAAGAATGGGAACAGATGAAAATAGAAGTCTAAGATAAGATCAACAGAAACAACTTAAGAATCATTGGAGTCCCAGAGACCCAGGAAGAAAATTTCCAGGAAGAATCAACGGTCAAGAACATCATTAAAGAGAAACTTCCAGAGCTAAAGAATATACGTGATCAAATCCTGCATGCCCGAAGAGTACCAACCAAAAGAGACCCCAGAAAAACCACCCCAAGACACATCCTAGTCACAATGACAAATCCCACAGATAGAGACAGAATTCTGAAAACAGCAAGATCAAAAGGGGAAATCACGTTCAAGCAAGCTTCCCTGAGATTTACAGCAGACCTGTCACCAGAAACACTCAATGCCAGAAAGCAGTGGTGGGATATTGTGACAAGACTGAATGAAATGAATGCTTCACCCAGAATACTATACCCAGCAAAACTCACTTTCCGGTTTGACGGAATAATACATGGTTTCACAGACAAAAAACAGATCAGAAACTTCACAGACACAAAACCAGTCTTTTTTTTTTTTTTTTTTTTTTTTGGTTTTTGGGCCACACCCGGTGATGCTCAGGGGTTACTCCTGACTATGCGCTCAGAAGTCGCTCCTGGCTTGGGGGACCATATGGGAAACCGGGGGATCGAACCGCGGTCCATCCAAGGTGAGCGCAGGCAAGGCAGGCACCTTACCTCTAGCGCCACCGCCCGGCCCCACAAAACCAGTCTTAAGAGAAAAACTGAAAGACCTAATCTAAGACAAGACTACCCAAAAGACACACCAAATTTTGATATAAAGATGGCGTTAAATCCCAGGACAATTCTTTCTCTCAACGTCCATGGACTAAATGCACTAGTTAAGAGACACAGAGTGGCTAAATGAATCAAAAAACTCAATCCGACCTTCTGCTGCCTACAAGAAACGCACCTGAATAGTCAGAACAAACATAGACTCAAAATAAAAGGCTGGAGAAAAATTATCCAAGCAAACAACACCCATAAAAAAGCTGGAGTGGCCATACTAATATCAGATAATGCAAACTTTATACTCAGGAAGGTTGTAAGGGACAAAGACAGACATTTTATATTAATCAAGGGGTACATAGAGCAGGAAGAATTCACTCTCCTAAACATATATGCATATATATGAGGGGCCAGCAAAATATTTAATACAACTCTTGACAAATCTGAAAAATAATATCAACAACAACACAATAATTGTGGGGGACCTTAACACGGCTTTGTCAACACTGGATAGGTCAACCAGACTGAAACCCAACAAGAATATACTAGACCTGAGGAGAGAAATGTAAGAAAGAGGCCTAGTGGATATATATAGGACACTCCATCCCCAGAAACCTGGATACACATTCTTCTCCAATGTACATGGGACATTCTCCAGGATAGACTACATGCTGGCACATAAAACATACCTCGATAAGATCAAGAGGATAGAAATTTTGCAGACTACCTTCGCTGACCACAGGCTCTGAAATTATTTGTGAACTCCAAAGGGACTCAGAAAAAAAACACTTTAACACCTGGAAGTTAAACAGCCTCATGCTCAATAACCAGTGGGTTCGAGATGAAATCAAGGAGAAAATCAAAAGGTTCCTGGAAACAAATGACAATAAAGACACAAACTATCAGAACTTATGGGACACAGCAAAAGCAGTACTGAGAAGAAAATTTATAGCTTTGCAAGCACACATCAGGAAGGAAGAAGGAGCTTACCTGAGTAGCTTAATGACACAGCTAATAGAACTAGAAAATGCTCAACAAAAGGACCCAAGAATAGGAAGACAGAAGGAAATAACAAAGCTGAGAGCAGAAATCAACGAAGTGGAAACTCAAAAAACAATCCGAAAGATCAACGAAAGCAGAAGTTGGTTCTTTGAAAAAATAAACAAGATTGATAGACCACTGGCAAACCTAACAAAGAAAGAGAGAGAGAGAAACTTGATAACTCGTATCAGGAATGAAAAAGGAGAGATCACTACTGATATGACAGAGATTCAAAGGGTAATCAGAAACTACTTTGAAAAACTCTACGCCACTAAAAATGAAAACCTGGAAGAAATGGATAAATTCTTGGACTCTTATAATCTTCCACGGTTGAAGGAAGAGGATGTAGCATATCTAAACACCCCCATCACCATTGATGAAATTAAAACAGTAATCAAATGTCTGCCAAAAAACAAAAGCCCAGGTCCAGATGGATTCACTAATGAATTCTATCAAACTTTCCAAAAGGAACTACTGCCAATCTTGGCAAGACTCTTTCATGAAATTGAACAAACAGAAACACTTCCAACTAGCTTTTATGAAGCCAACATCACCTTGATACCTAAACCAGACAGAGACGCTACCAAAAAAGAAAATTGCAGACCAATATCACTGATGAATGCAGATGCAAAGATCCTCAACAAAATCCTGGCAAATAGGATTCAATGCCTCGTTAAAAAAATCATCCACTACGATCAAGTAGGTTTCATCCCAGGAATGCAAGGCTGGTTTAACATCCGTAAATCTATCAACATAATACACAACATCAATAACAAGAAAAATAAAAACCACATGATCATATCAATAGATGCAGAGAAAGCATTTGATAAGTTCCAACATCCATTCTTGTTCAAAACTCTCAGCAAGATGGGAATGGAGGGAACCTTTCTCAGTATAGTGAAGGCCATCTACCACAAGCCAGTGGCAAATATTATCCTTAATGGAGAAAAACTAAAAGCCTTCCCTCTAAATTCTGGCACAAGACAAGGCTGTCCTCTCTCACCACTCCTATTCAACATAGCACTGGAAGTACTCGCTATAGCGATTAGGCAAGAAAAGGATATCAAGGGAATCCAGATAGGAAAGGAAGAAGTCAAGCTCTCACTGTTTGCAGATGACATGATACTCTACTTAGAAAACCCTAAAGATTCTATCAAAAAGCTTCTAGAAACAATAGACACATATAGCAAGGTGGCAGGCTACAAAATTAACACACAAAAATCAATGGCCTTTCTATACACCAATAGTAATAAAGATGAAATGGACATTAAGAAAACAACCCCATTCACAATAGTGCCACACAAACTCAAATATCTTGGAATCAACTTGACTAAATATGTGAAGGACCTATACAAGGAAAACTATAAAACTCTGCTCCAAGATATAAGAGAGGACACACAGAAATGGAAACGCATACCCTGCTCATGGATTGGCAGGATTAACATCATCAAAATGTCAATACTCCCCAAGGCATTATACAGATTTAATGCCATCCCTCTAAAGATACCCATGACATTCTTCAAAGAAGTGGATCAGACACTTTTGAAATTCATTTGGAACAATAAACACCCTCGAATAGCTAAAGCAATCATTGGGAAAAAGAATATGGGAGGAATTACTTTCCCCAACTTTAAACTGTACTACAAAGCAACAGTTATCAAAACAGCATGGTATTGGAATAAGGACAGACCCTCAGATCAGTGGAATAGGCTTGAATACTCAGAAAATGTTCCCCAGACATACAACCACCTAATTTTTTATAAAGGAGCAGGAAATCCTAAATCGAGCAGGGAAAGCCTCTTCAACAAGTGGTGTTGGCACAATTGGATAGCCACTTGCAAAAAATTGAACTTAGACCCCCAGCTAACATCATGTACGAAGGTAAAATCCAAATGGATTAACGACCTCAATATCAGCCCCAAAACCATAAGATATATAGAACAGCACATAGGCAAAACACTCCAGGACATTACAGGCATCTTCAAGGAGGAAACTGCACTCTCCAAGCAAGTGAAAGCAGAGATTAACAGATGGGAATATATTAAGCTGAGAAGCGTCTGCACCTCATAGGAAATAGTGCCCAGGATACAAGAGCCACCCACTGAGTGGGAGAAACTATTCACCCAATACCCATCAGATAAGGGGCTAATCTCCAAAATATACAAGGCACTGGCAGAACTTTACAAGAAAAAAACATCTAACCCCATCAAAAAATGGGGAGAAGAAATGAACAGACACTTTGACAAAGAAGAAATACACATTGCCAAAAGACACATGAAAAAATGTTCCAGATCACTAATCATCAGGGAGATGCAAATCAAAACAACGATGAGATACCACCTCACACCCCAGAGAATGGCACACATCACAAAGAATGAGAATAAACAGTGTTGGCGGGGTTGTGGAGAGAAAGGAACTCTTATCCACTGCTGGTGGGAATGCCGTCTAGTTCAACCTTTATGGAAAGCGATATGGAGATTCCTCCAAAAACTGGAAATAGAGCTCCCATACGATCCAGCTATACCACTCCTAGGAATATACCCTAGGAACACAAAAATACAATGCAAAAACCCCTTCCTTACACCTATATCATTGCAGCACTATTTACCATAGCAAGACTCTGGAAACAACCAAGATGCCCTTCAACAGACGAATGGCTAAAGAAACTGTGGTACATATACACAATGGAATATTATGCATCTGTCAGGAGAGATGAAGTCATGAAATTTTCCTATACATGGATGTACACGGAATCTATTATGCTGAGTGAAATAAGTCAGAGAGAGAGAGAAAAACACAGAATGGTCTCACTCATCTATGGGTTTTAAGAAAAATGAAAGACACCCTTGTAATAATAATTTTCAGACACAAAAGAGAAAAGAGCTGGAATTTCCAGCTCACCTCAGGAAGCTCACCACAAAGAGTGATGAGTTTAGTTAGGGAAATAACTACATTTTGAACTGTCCTAATAATGAGAATGTATGAGGAAAATGGAGAGCCTGTCTAGAGTACAGGCGGGGGTCGGGTGGGGCGAAGGGAGACTTGGGACATTGGTGATGGGAATGTTGCACTGGTGATGGTTGGTGTTCTTTACATGACTGAAACCCAAACACAATCATGTATGTAATTAAGGTGTTTAAATAAATTAAAAAAACTTTATTACAGTCTCACCTATGCAACACCTTTTTCATTCTTCACTCAAGAGACAAGACAATAATCTTACTGATATTATTCCTTTAGCATGTTTCAGAGAAAGAATTTAATGAGAAGAAAAAAGTGAGCTGTATCACAATACCAATCTTAGAATCACAGAACACAGTATTATGAAGGTCATTCTCAAGTTTCCAGAACAATCCCTTGCTTAATAAATGGGGAACATGGAATTTTAAAAGAAGAAATGGACAGACCCATAACAGGTGCTTAATTCAAGATAAATGCAAATAAGAATATATAAGGCTGTTAAATTTCACTAAACATAAAACTATTTTGTAATCTGTACCTTGTGCTTTGTATTGGGGTCACAATCAGCTGTGCTCAGCCCTTCCTCCTAAATTTGTGTGCAGAATCATTTTGAGAAGGATTGGGAGACCAAACCCATGATGGTCATAGGCAAGGAAAGTGCATCCACAGTACTCTTTCTGTTCCACACTCTATCTTGACAAAAAAAAAGTTAAAATTTAATATACTAAATGTTGATGAAGCAATAAATAAATTAAAACCTTCAACTCTCCTAGGCAGAGAGTAAGTGGGCTTTAACAAATTTAGAAAGTAGGACATAAAGTTGAACATATATAACTACTATCACTCCATTCTTATATATATGCCCTAGAGAAACTACAGCAGATGTGGCCAAGGTGATTTTCTGGTAGGTAATATATAACAGAATTGATTGAATATCAAAAATTTGCAGTTACCCAAATGTTCTTTAAAAAAATAATGGTTAAGTACATTGAAATAAACGCATGTAAATGACCATCTCCTCAGCACTAAAGGTAAATTGGCTTAGATTTTATGTTAAAATTTCATAAATATAATAAAAGAAAAGGCAAGTAGAAGACAATATTAGTTATCAGTTTAAAAAGTAAAATAAAAACACAAATTATCAGTCATTTAGAAAAAAGGTATATATATGTAAATATACCTATGAATAATTTGGTACATGTATAGAAAAAATAATAATAGTGGGCCAGAGTTATAGTGTTTAGGATGCTTGCTTTGCATGCAGTCAACCCACATTCAATCCATATTGAATGGCAATCCATATGGTCCTGAAACCTACCAAAACTGACCCTAAGCAGAGAACCAGAAGTAAATCCTGAACACCATGAGGTATCCTCCTTCCACAAAGAAAAAGAGAGAAGATAAAAATTTATATACAAAATTTAAATCCAATCTAATGGCTAACTCAATGATTAAGTTAAAATGGACTTGCCATAGAGAAGAGTCACATGACAGGTTTAAAAATATGAGCAGGGTCAGGAAGATAGTTCAAAGGGCTAGAGCACATATTTTGCATGCAGAAGGTCCAAGTTTAATATATAGTACCTCATGGTTCCCAGAACAACCCTTGAACAATGTATGGGAAAGAGCTCCTGAGACTGTTGGCTATGGCTCAAAAACAGAGAGTAAATAAGTAAATCATCAAAAGTAGCAGCAATGGTCCATTTTATAGTTTAGCTGACAGATATCTGGGAATTTCTTTTACTATTCTATAAACTTCAAATATTTCCTGCTATGTGACTAATCACCATCTTTAAAATTAAGAGAGAGAGTGTGTGTGTGTGTGTGAAGGGGGGAATTAAATGCCTGCCCCAGAGGCAGCCAGAAGAGGGGGACAGGAATACTGGAGACAATAGTGGCAGAAAATGTTTACAGTTGAAGGCTGGTGTACATTGTAAGACTGAAACCCAATTATAAACAACTTTGTAATTGTGGTGTTTAAATAGAAAGAAAAAATACAAATGAATAAATAAATGAAAAATAAATAAATGAGATGAAATGAAACTTGTAGATTTAAGACAATAAAATGAGCAATAGTCAAAATGTTTAGTAGTTTTTCTGGTCATACAAAAATAAATAGCCAAACAGATTTTGCCATCGTATAAGTGAGTTTTAATACCTGAGCTTATAATTATAATTATTATTATTATTATGTCTATTGTTCCATTACACAATATATATTTTACTCTTTAACCTTTTTGAATCTTGGTTTCTTTTTCTGTTAATTTAATGTTAAATATTTGCTGCGTAGTTTTAAGTATGCTGCTTAAATTATGGTAAAGGTTGAATTAAAGATAATCCTAGGAAGAGGAGAGGGGAAGGAAGGAAGGAAGGAAGGAAGGAAGGAAGGAAGGAAGGAAGGAAGGAAGGAAGGAAGGAAGGAAGGAAGGAAGGAAGGGTGGGAGGGAGGGTGCGAGGGAGGGTGGGAGGGAAGGGGGAGGAAGAAAAAGAGTGCGGGAGGGAAGGAGGGAGGGAAGGAGGGAAGAAGAAAGGAGAGAGGGAAGGAGGGAAGACAGGAGGGAGGGAGAGAAGAGAGAAGACTGGAGGGAGGAAGGGAAGGTGAGAGGGAGGGAGGAAGGGAGGGAGGGTGGAAGGGAGGGATGAAAATGAAAATGAAAAAGAAAGCAAAATACATCAGTGAAAAATGGCATCTTGAAAAGAGCTACAGATGCCCAATTTAGAAACTGCACAAAGTGGAAGTGTAAACTAGAAAATCTGTTTTCTCTTCATTGCTGCAGGCCCCAGAGCATCTGGTCTCATTAAAGGTGCAAAAGTCGAATATCCTATTGAACATTCTCTTTGGTGTAGGAAATTAAGTTAAATTAAAAACATGACCTTTCTCTCAAACTGGCAAAAGTGATCTTGTTCTCTAAGCATGATCGTATCCATCAGCAATACATCAAAACCAGACGTCACTGTGGGACGTCTATGGCTGAGCCATCAACCTCCTTTGAGACTCTCATTTATTTGGCCCCATTCAGGCAAAGAGGATCAGTTTCTTTATAAAATCCAAAAAAGAAGGTGATATCCACTCAGGGAGGAGAGTTTCGGGACTTCTCTAACATTTCACAGAAAGAGCAGCTAATAGCCTGGAGGATTGTTGCCCCCACTCTTCACTTTGGATACTCCTCTGCAAGGAGAGAAGGGAGGCAGAGGGAATCACACTCTCCAGCAAAGAATGAGTCTTGAATTTGATTGTAATCTTATAAGACCCAGTAGAGGCGAGTGTGAGGACTACATGTGGACTCTGGGCAGGAACATATACCCAGAAACTCAGAGTCCTGCATTTATCTCTCCTTGTTCTTAGGTTGGCCCTCCTGTTTCCAGGGTGGAGGATTTAGTTTTCCTTACACCAAAACACATCCCCAAGCTAATAGGCAATTTCGTCCAGCTTTCCCAACTACTTCTTTTTTTTGTTTTGTTTGTTTGTTTTTTGGCCACACCTGGCGGTGCTCAGGGCTTACTCCTGGCTGTCTGCTCAGAAATAGCTCCTGGCAGGCACGGGGGACCATATGGGACACCGGGATTCGAACCAACCACCTTTGATCCTGGATAGGCTGCTTGCAAGGCAAGCGCCACTGTGCTATCTCTCCGGGCCCTCCCAACTACATCTTAACTACAATGTTAATGTATTCACAATCCCAATCATGCCTGGTCCTTCTAAGGGCATTTCTGAAATATGCAGAGAAAACAATGAAAAACAAACTCTCCAAACAGAGAGAATCACCGGGAAGCCAGGATCCTACTGGAAATACAAGATCCTACCTGCACTTCTGTGTTCACCCAAAAAGTCTAAACAATTTAAATCACCAATTTAGGTGACTATAGAAATTTTGTGCTAGTTATGCCATATCATTTCAAATAAACAAAGCACATGAAAAATTATCTTCCCCCAAGAGAAAATTTTTCCAAAATTTACATAGCACAATAGAAGTTTAAAGTTTTCAACAGGCTTTTTCTTTCAAAAAATTGATCCCATTTTTGAGATCAAATATATAAGTTGGATAGTATTTATCCTTTCTAGATAAGAAAGCAGTTCAGAAAGGTTAAATAATTCACCTTCAGTCAGACACCTAATATGTAGCAGAGGAAAATTTGTGTCAAGATTCTAGACCCATAACTTTGCCTAGAAAATTAGATGAACTCCTTCAATGGGTGCTGCAGATGTTAGAAACATACAAAATTGGTAAGGCTTATTTGAGAGCCTTGAAATGATTGCTAACCACATATAAAAGTTAGATATATCATTATCTAGGGCCAAAAATAATTTCTACACTATTGTGCTAAACAGCAAAGTTATTCACAACTCAGAACTGGCAATATAGCTGTCACCGAGGATCTTTCATAATAACAAGACTGCTACGTAGAACTAAAAATGATTGGAAATCCAAATCTAAAAATAAATACAAATTTACATATATACATACAAACATACAGAAAAAAGAGGAAGAGAAAGAAGAAAAATAATGCTGGAAAATAATATTTTTCATAAAAAAATCACATAGCAACTTAAAATCCCTGAATATGAAGCCAAAGTTACACAGAGTTTATGTCCTTTAAGTTTTTAGCAGATGAGATTTTCAAAAAAATTTTATGTGAAAGCAAGTACATAAAATTCTCCTCCAATATCTTAGTTAAATTCTGCTCTAATTCTTATTCAGTCAGTAAGGAATATGAAGTCTGATATAATTTGAAGGAGTGTTAAAACACACACATGGACTCCCTTCCTTCCCCTCCCCTCCACTCCCTTTACTTCCCTTCCCTCCCCTCCATTTACATCCCTTCCCTCCCTACTCCTCCACTCCTTTCCTTTTCCTCTCTTCCCCTCCCCTCCCTTCCCTTCCCTTCCCTTTACTCCCTTCTTTTCCCTTCCCTTTTCTCTCTTTCCTTCCCCTCCCCTCCCTTTCTTCTTCTCCCTTCCCTTCCCTCCCCATCTCTTCCCGTCCCTTCCTTCCCCTCCGTTTCCTTTCTTTCCTTCCCTTTCTTCCTTCCTTCCCCTCCCTTCTCTCACCTCCCTTCTCTTCCTTCCCTTCCACTCCCCTCCCTTCCCTCTCCTCCCTTCCCCTCCCCTTCCTTCCTTCATCTTCCTTCCCTCCCTTCCCTTCCCCTCCCCTTCCTTTTCTCCTCTCCCTTCCTTCCCTCCCTTCCCCTCCCCTTCCTTTCCTTCCCTTCAAAACAAAAAGAAAATAAAAAAGAAAAGAAAACACACACATGGCCAGAGCGGTGGTGCAGCATGGTAGGGCATTTGACTAACACATGGCTGACCTAGGAGGGACCGTGGTTTGATCTCCCAGCATCCCATATGGTCCCCCAAGTCAGAATCGATTTGTCTGAGCACATAGCCAGGAGTAACCCCTGAAACACACACACACACAAACATACACACACACACACACACACACACACACACACACACACACACACACACACTGACCAGAATGATATACTACAGAGGATCGGGCAATTGCCTTGCACACAGCACACTGAATTTCAATCCCCAGCATTTTATATGGCCCCTAAGCACTGCCAGGAGTAATTCCTGAGTGCAGAGCCAGAAGTACCTCCTGAGCATCAATAGGCATGCCCCCCCCAAAAAAAGGCAAATTAAAACAACACACACACAATAGCATATTCACAATGCTGACACTCAAACAGCCTAAATGTCTACCAACTGATAAAGAAAATGCAAACAATTATATGTGACTGTAAAACTATACAGATATCATTATTCAGCCATTAAAAAATGAGGAAATTCTGTCATTAGTGACAAGATGGATGAAGTTGAAGGGTTTACTGAGAAACGTGAGTAGAAAAAAATAGAAAGATGTTGGTTTTCAATTAGAAGATTATGAATTCGATGGACATAATAACAATACAGCATTAAGATCATAGTTGTTATGTTATTAAAATGTTCTGAGTAAATTTTAAACATTCTCACAACAAATATGTACATAAAAAAGTAACTAAGACTGGAGGATAGTGCCCTGCATGTGCCAACACAATTTCAATCCTGGTACCTCATATGGCTCCCTGAGCATCACAAGAAGTGGTCCTTGAGCACAGAGCCAGGAGAAATACCTAAGCACTGTCAGTTGTACAAAAACACTTTAAAATAATAAATGGAAGTTTTCATTAGCTTAGTTGTGGTCACCAATTTATTACATATATAAAACATATTGCAAACTTAAATATAAATATATATACTTGTTACTTATTGGTTATATATAAAGCTGGGAAAACTCAATACCTACAGATGCATTTCCATTAATAATGGACTCATAATTATAGGATGACATAAGCATAAAGAGACACATTAAAATACAATTAATGAAAGAATAAATCCATGCAAATACAATATTAATTTTTGTGAGAATATGTACATGCATGTAAACTCAAGAAAAAATGTCATTTAAAAAAGAAAAAAAGAAAAATGAGTAATTAATTCCATCCAAGGGAAAGAATTAGAGCTACTGTAAAATCATTGTTCTACTAACAGGTCTCAAATAGCCTCCTAATTCTGGAGGTCATGCTCAATCTTATTGGTTCAACTGGCCTATTCAATGGCTCCATCTGCTACTCATGGAAACCTACAATTGTTGTTAATGAATCCAATATTCTCTAAATTTTCCATTAAAGGATCCTTTAAATAAATGGAATTTGGGTAACCAAACTATTTTTAAAAGAATAGGCCATAGTCTAAGTAGTATTACTTGTCTCACACACCACCACACAGTGAAGTCTTAATTAGAGCCATAGCGATCTGAACTATTTTGGCCTTTGACTTTTGGCACAACATAATTCCTATTGGTATAGTAAACCAGTAAATTCAGTATTTGTTAAAACTAAATAAAGTTTATAAGTCTATCAAAATACCTCTTGTTTCTTGTAAATGTTTAGGAAACATTTCTGAAATGTTTCTGAAAAGCTAAGGTCTTAGGAGTTAGCAAGAACCAGTGACCTCACTTTGCACTTTGCTTCCTTCCGAAAGAAGAAAGTCCTTCATTCTACCATGGGAAAAGACACTGCAGGGATTAGAAAAATCAAAAAAAGGGGATAAAATACAATAAAGTAGACAGTTTCTTCTACCATCACATCAGGTCCCTAAGGTAAAATATTTTGTCTATTAATATTCAAATATATATTAAAAATGGCACATCATACCAAAAGATATAGAAAATAATAAAGAATAAGATCTCAATCTATAAAGTAACTTTTAGGATTCCTTACCTAGACATAATCTGAAAAATCAGACACTTCTGAAAAATCATTTCACATCATTGCTTTTCAACAGTCATGAAATTATTTCTATGTAAAATAATAAAAAAACCTTACGGGATAGTTCAAAGGACTATATATAGGTCATATACTTTTAAGTCTATAAAATAACAGTAGCATTGATATTGACCTCTTTGGGCTAGGAGCATTAAACAAGATAATCTGTGACATAGACTTAATCTAATTGTTAGCACCAAGTTAGAATTTTACTGTGTTACCAGTCTTGGCTATAATTGTTCTTGCTATTGTTTTTGTTTTAAGAGACTTTATAACAAATATTGAAATATTTCTAGAGAAATTATAACTAGTGCAACCTTTTGGTAAGATATAGTCTTACCTATGTTTGAGAGATATTAACACTTGATATCTGTTGTTTTTTATGCCAGTGCAGTATTTTGAAATGCTAAAATATTATAGAAGCAAAGCTATTTATAGTTTAATCCTATCTAGCCCATAAAAAGTTATGAGATTCTTGAACTTATCACATTACCAAAAATGTCTTATTACTTGCTGTTTCGTTTCCTCTCTTGAACACAATTTTCCCAGGCTTTAACTTCATTATTCCACCAAAAAAGTTCTTATTAAGACCTCCTGTGATTTCCAGAAGTCGATTTTTAAACCCTCATTTCTTCCTCCTAACTGAAATATATTTTTCCCTCAAAATAACTCAGTTAGTTACCTTCCAGATTTTTCACATTTTCCTATTTGGTTCTCTTCCAAGGTCTCTCATCTTCCCAACTTCTAACTTATAAGAGATCCAGAACTAAGTTCCTATGAACTTTCTTTTCTCTATTAGTAATTACATACTAATTCATTACTTCAAAAGTAATGTATATTCTAACTACATTTGTATCCCTAGCCTGAACTACAAATTTGTATTATAACTATATACTCAGCATCTTCACATAATATCAAATTAATTAATTAAAATTAACAAGTCCAAACAAAAAATTAAATTTTTAAGACCACATATTTTCCTGTCAGTCTCTTTCAAGTCTATAAATTTTCGCAAATTTATCACTATTGTGCTTGAAGATAGTACTTACTCCTCTCTTTTGCTCATACTTGATTCATCATTAGTCCCCTAGGATACATAAATTATTCTCATCTTATCCACCATGGTGCCCTAAGATAAAAAGTTATGAAACTGCCAGTAGAGATATGACATGATTTATGTTTAATACAGCTAACTCTAACTGCTATAAGTCAATGGCAATGAAAAAAAAAAGAACCAATCAGAAGTTTATTTAAAACAGCAGTATTAATAGCTAAAAGGAAACTATTAATCCATAAACAGGAACAAAAAAAAACTAGAAGTCAATTTTGGAGAAACTGAATAGTACATAGTTTGTTTTCTTGGTTAAAAACAATAAGTAGAAATAGCACTAGTAAATACACACACACACACACACACACACACACACACACACACACATATATATATATATATATATATATATATATACTTACATGCTAATCAATTGAAAGTTTAGTGTTGATTGATTGGTAAGTGGGTAGATAGTTGGATAATCCAAGAGAAGTGGAAGAAGGGATTAACTATAAATAAATATTAGGACAGAGATTGGCTAAGTTGTTTCAGTGAGATGGAGAATTAAGGATTAGAGCAAATTACTTACTCAAAATCATAACCAATGTACCCAAATTAATGTAGAAGAGAATCTTCCCTTCAAAGCTTCTAGATTTCCCAAAATAAAACAGTACACTCAATAAAGTGTACTTGGTTTGGGTTGAAGAACTAAACCCAGTAGTGTCCTTGGGTGGAGTTATTCCTAACTCTACTTATGATTCACTCACTCCTGGAGATACTTGGGGACCATATGTGGTGACATCAGACTAGAGTTCATTGAAGAAAAAACAAGAACCTTTAATGCCTATACTATCTCTTGAACCCTGAATTTTTAATATTACATTAAATTGATATATATGCATTAATAACCCTGGTTTTCCCAATATGGATATTACTAAAAAAATAAACATTGAATTTCTTTTTTTGGCAGCATCTCTGTCTGGTTTTGGTATCAAGGTAATTTTGGCTTCATAAAAGCTATTTGGAAGTGTACCCATTTTTACTATTTCATGAAATAGCCTGGCCAGGATTGGCAGCAGTTACTCTTGGAAGGTTTGAAATAATTCATTAGTGAATCCATCTGGGCCTGGGCTTTTGTTTTTGAGCAGACAGTTGATTACCATTTAATTTCTTCGATGGTGATGGGGGTGGTTAGATATGCTACATCTTCCTTATTCAACCATGGAAAGTTATAGGAGTTCAAGAATTTATCCATTTCTTCCAGATTCTCATATTTGGTGGCATAGAGTTTCTCAAAGTAATCTCTCATTACCCTTTGAATCTCTGCAATATCTGTAGTGATCTCCCACTTTTCATTTCTAATATGGGTTATCAAGTTTCTCTCTCTTTCTGTGTGAGTTTTGCCAATGGTCTATCAATCTTGCCAATGGTCTATCAATCTTGTTTATTTTTTTCAATGAACCAACTTCTGATTTCGTTGATCGTTCAGATTGTTTTTTGGGTTTCCACTTCACTGATTTCTGCTCTAAGCTTTGTTATTTCTTTCTTTCTCCTTATTTTTGGTTCCTTTTGCTAATCATTTTCTAATTTTATGAACTGTGTCATTAGGCTATTAAGTATGCCCCTTCTTTCTTCCTAATGTGTGCTTGCAAAGCTATAAATTTTCCTCTCAGTACTACTTTTGCTGTGCCCTTTAGATTCTGATAGTTTGTGTCTTTATTGTCATTTGTTTCCAGGAAAGTTTTGATTTCCTCTTTGATGTCGTCTTGGATCCACTGGTTGTTCAGTAGCAGGCTGTTTAATTTCTAGTTGTTAACATTCTTCTTCTGTGTGCCTTTGTATTTCACATCTAATTTCAGTGCCTTGTAGTCAGCAAAGGTAGCCTGCAAAATTTCTGTCCTCTTGATTTTATGGAGGTATGTTTTATGTGGCAGCATGTGATCTATCCTGGAGAATGACCATGTACATTGGAGAAGAATGTATATCCAGGTTTCTAGGAATAAAGTATCTTATATTTATCTACTAGTCCTCTTTCTTCTATTTCTCTTTTCAGGGCTAGTATATTTTTGTTGGGTTTCAGTCTGGTTGACCTATCAAGTGGTGACAGGCCGTGTTGAGGTCTCCCACAATTATTGTGTCATTAATGATGTCTTCTTTCAAAATTGTCAATAATTTTATTAGATATTTTGCTGGTCTCTCACTGGGTGCATATATGTTTAGTAGTCTGATTTCTTCCTGTTGCACATATCCCTTGATTTGTCTGAAGTGTCCATCTTTGTCCCTTACAACTTTTCTGAGTCTAAAGTTTGTATTGTCTGATATTAATATGGCCACCGCAGCGTTTTTTAGGGTGTTGTTTGCTTTGATGATTTTCCTCCAGCCTTTGATTTTGAGTCTATATTTGTTCAGATTATTATGATGTGTTTCTTGTAGGCAGCAGAAGGTTGGGTTCATCTTTTTGATCCATTTAGCCACTCTGTATCTCTTAACGGGTGCATTTAGTCCATTGACATTGAGGGAGATGATTGACATGCTATTTAATGTCATCTTTGTGTATAAGTTTGGCATGTCTATTCATCTATCTTGTCTTAAAGTAGGCCTTTCAGTATTTCCTTTTAGGCTGGTTTTGCATCTGTGAAGTTTCTGAGCTGTTGCTTATCCTTGAAGCTTTGTATCCTTCCTTCAAACCTGAGCACAAGTCGGGCTGGGTGCAGTATTCTAGGTGAAGTCTCCATTTCATTCAGTCTTGTCACAATAGCCCACCACTGTCTTCTGGCCTTGAGAATTTATTGTGACATGTCTTATGGATGCTCCTTTAAATATAATTTCCCTTTCTGATCTTGCTGCTTTCAGTATTCTATCTCTATCTGTGGGGTTCATCATTGGAACTAGGATGTGTATTGGGGTGTTTTTCTTTGAGTCTCTTTTAGCTGGTACTTTTTGGGCATGCAGGATTTGATTGCATGCAGTCTTTAGCTCTGGGAGTTTCTCTGTGCTTATGTCTTTGACTATTGATTCTTCCTGGGGATCTCCTTCCTGGGCCTCTGGACCCCAATGAGTCTTATGGTGTTTCTGTTGAATTTATGAAAGACTTCTATTTTCATGTGTTTACATTATTTGAGAAATGTTTCCATTTATGATCATTTGTCATTAGGTTCTTTTCCAGTCTCTTCTGCTGTGTGGAGTTGTTCTGCATTTTATCTTCCAGTTCACTGATTTTGTCCTCGGCTGCTGTTACCCTGCTGGAGAGGCTTTCCATTGCGTTTTTCATTTCAACTACAGTGTTTTTCAGATCTGTTATTTCAGTTTGGAGTTTTCTGATTTCTGTCTTTGTGTTCGGTTCAGATAGAGCTATGTTTTCTTTGATTTCCATTAGGATTCTCCATATTTTTATTCTAAACTCCTTATTTGAGAGATTAATCAGATGATTGTTATTTTTGGGACATTAGAACTGCCATCTTCATTCTCTGTGCATGGTGTTTGCCTGTGAGGTTTCCCCATTGTAACTCTTGTAGTGTAATTTTTTCTGCGTGTTATGGTGGGATTAATTAGTCTGAAATAGTGTGCAGCTGCGAAGTGAAATGGAGTGGCTGCACTCTTCCGGAGCCTCTAAGAAAGCAATTTTGCTTGGCTTTTCTCAGCCCACTAAGGAGAGGTTCAGGATACAGAAGAGTAGAGAAACACACACAAGTGACAACACCCTTAGTCTCTCCCAATTGGTAATCTCACAGCAGAATCAGATTCCTCCCGCCTGACTTCACAAAGGATATACCTTTCTGCCAGGACGCCGCTAATAGCCGGTTTTTACTCACTGACTCAGTCTTTGTTTGCTTTTCAACATGGGCACCTCTGGGAGAAAGATTTTCCCGGGCCCTTCTTGGTCCAGTCAGGAGTGGTTCAGGATACAGAAGAGTAGAGAAACAAGCACAGGCAACACCCCCTTCAGTCTTTCCCCTGATACTGATTTTTTAAGTAATGGGAAGTTTTTTGTACAAGTATCAAAATTAAAAATACTTTAATAAGTACAAATTTTAAATATTTATTAAAACATAGTTTACTGTTACTGACACTTACATAAGGAATCATTAGACCTATAAGATTCTGAAAACTACCCAAACTCAATAACCATTATTGCTGTACTCCAGTAGTCCACATTTATCTTTCTCACCAATTCCAATCACGTAAACTAACGAGGGGTTTTTTTTTGTTATTTATTTTTTTAATTAAATATACTTTTTATTTTAATCATAGTGGCTTACATATCATTGACAATAATATTTTAGGTACATATTAACATAACATCAGGGAAATTCCCATCACCGAATTATCCTCCCTCCACCTCCGTTCCCATCCTTCTTCCCATAACCTCTTCCCTTACTCCAGGGCTGCTAGAATAAGTGGTCCCCTCTGTGCCTAGCTTACTACTTAGTGTTCTTACACCCATTAGGTCTTGGTACCTCCCTTATTCCCCCTCCCCAATTGGGAGGCAGGACTAGATAGTTCAAGTTATGCAGTTTTGTTTGATGAGAAAAGTCATAACCTGGAGGAAAAAAAAGAATCAGATACTCCGGAAATGGGCGGAGTCCTTTTAGAGGTTTTCATCCTTGGTTTGAGAGATGAAGGGGGAAAAGAAGGTGAAACACCACAACAGAACATAAAGAACTGTCAAATAAAATATCCAGTGAGCATTCCAAAACAAAACAAAACAAAACAAAAGGGTAAGCACCATATAAAAGCCATGGTATTGAGATAAAAAAAATGTGGCAGAGCACATAAGAAAAGAAGAAAATAAATAAAGAGAAATGGAGACATCCACTTCAATAGCCAAACCACAACAATGCAATCAACAAAAAAATAGATAAGTAAATAATAATAAAAAAATTGTTTTGCGCTTTTTTTTCCCTCCTGCAGATGCACAGTAAATATTGAGGTCATTCGAAAAGGAATTTCCTTTGCCTAAGAGATACAATTTTGAATTTCTTGCATGTGGTTTTCCAGTTGTACCAACACCATTTGTTGAAAAGACTTTCTTTGTCCCATTTCAAGTTCTTGGCTCTTTTGTCAAATATCAGTTGACTGAATATCTGGGGGCTTATGTCTGGAAATTCTGTTCTAACCCACTGGTCTGAGGCTCTGTCTTTGTACCAATACCATGCTGTTTTGATCACCATGGCTTTATAGTATAGCTTCAGGTTAGGTAAGGAGATGCCACCCAGCTTCCTGTTTTTTAGTATGTGTTTGGCTATCCTGGATCTTTTGTGGTTCCAGATAAATTTTATGATTGATTGTTCTAAGTCTTTAAAGAATGATATCTGAATTTGGATGGGGATTGCCTTATAGGAGTTTGGGTAGGATAGTCATTTTGACTATGTTGATTCTACCTACCCATGAGCATGGGATGTCCTTCCATTTCCCAAGATCCTCTTCAATTTCTTTCTGAAGTATTTTGAAGTTTGCCAGGTATAAGTCCTTCACTTCCCTTGTAAGGATGATACCTAGGTACTTGATGTTTTTTGATACTATTTTTTTTTGTTTTATTTTGTTTTTTGGGCCACACCCAGCGGTGCTCAGGGGTTACTCCTGTCTGCTCAGAAATAGCTCCTGGCAGGCACGGGGGACCATATGGGTCACCGGGATTGGAACCAACCACCTTTGGTCCTGGATGGGCTGCTTGCAAGGCAAACGCTGCTGTGCTATCTCTCTGGGCCCATTTTGATACTATTTTAATTGGAGTTGTATTCTTAATCTCTCTCTCTTCTACTTCATTATTTGTATAGAGAAATACTACTGTCTTTTGTGTATTGACTTTGTAACCAGCCACTTTGCTGTATTGGTTTATTGTTTCTAGGAGTTTTACTGTGGACTCTCTAGGGTTTTCCATGTATATCATCATGTCATCTGCAAAAAGAGGTAGTTTGAATTCCTCATTCCCTATTTGAATTCCTTTGATTCCCTTCTCTTGTCTAATTGCTATTGCTAGGACTTCTAAGACTATGTTGAATAAGAGTGGAGAGTGGACATCCTTGCCTGGTTCCTGACCTTAGTGAAACGCTTTCAGTTTTTCGCCATTAAGGATGATGTTGGCTGTGGGCTTTTCATAGATAGCTGTAACTATCTTGAGAAAGTTTCCTTCCAGACCTATTTTGCTTAATGTTTTCAGCATGAATGGGTGTTGGATTTTGTCAAATGCCTTCTCTGCATCGATTGATATGATCATGTGGTTTTTGTCTTTTTTATTATTGATGTGGTGTATGATGTTGAATGATTTGTGTATGTTGAACCATCCTTGCATCCCTGGGATGAAACCCACTTGGTCATGGTGTATAATCTTTTTAATGTAGTGCTGGATTCGGTTCGCTAAGATTTTGTTGAGTATTTTTGTGTCTATGTTCATTAGTGAGATTGGTCTGTAGTTTTCTTTCCTGGTGGTATCTTTGCCCTCTTTGGGAATCAGGGTGATATTAGCCTCATAGAAGGTATTGGGGAGGATTCCTGTTTTTTCAATGGTTTGGAAGAGCCTATAAATTAGTGGAAGTAATTCTTCTTGGAATGTTTGACAGAATTCATCTGTAAAACCACCTGGGCCTGGACTTTTGTTCTTGCGAAGTTTCTTAATTACTGCTTCAATTTCCTCCGAGGTGATTGGCCTGTTGAGGCTTTTTAAATCCTCCTTTTCCAGTCTTGGAAGCTGGTATTTTTTCAAGAATATGTCACTTTCTTCTGGGTTCTCTAGCCTAACTGAGTATAGTTGTTCATAATATGCTCTCATGATGTGATGGGGTTCTGTTGTAATCTCTCGCCTTTCATTTGTGATCCTGCTTATTTGGATGTTTTCCCTCCTTTTTTTTTGGTGAGTCTTGCTAGTGGTTTGTCTATCTTGTTTATTCTTTCAAAAAACCAACTCCTGATCTCATTGATTTTCTGTATTGTTTTCTTAGTTTCTATGTTGTTTATTTCTGCTCTGGTTTTTATTATTTCGTGTGTTCTGTTTGTGTTTGTGTTTCTTCCTTGCTGTTGTTCCAGCTCCTTAAGATGGTCCTTTAAGCTGCTAATTTTTGTCGTTTTCCTCTTTCCTGACATAGGATTGTATTGCTATGAGTTTCCCCTGATTACTGCTTTTGCTGTGTACCACAAGTTTTGACAAGTTTTTTCTTCATTGTTGTTTGTCTCAAGGAATCTTTTTATTTCTTCCTTGAGTATCTCTTTGATCCAGCTGTTTTTGAGCAGCATGTTGTTTAATCTCCAGGTGTTGGATTTTCTCCATTGTTTCTTTTTACAGTCAATTTTGACTTCTATTGCATAGTGATCTGACAGGGTGCTTCTAATGATTCTTACCTTTGTGATTTTTATGCAGGTTAGATTTGTATCCTAAGGCATGGTCTATTCTGGAGAAGGTTCCATGTGGACTTGAGAAGAATGTGTATTCTGCTTTCTGGGGGTGGAGAGCCCTATATAAGTCTATGAGCCCTAGTTCTTCTAAATTTTCATTTAGGGTTCTTATTTCTTTGTTAGTTTTCTGTCTGGTGGATCTGTCCAGTGGTGATAGTGGAATATTAAGGTCTCCCAGTACTATCACATTTCCCTTCATGTGTTTCTCCAGTTTTGCAAGCAGTTGTCGTACATATTTTGCTGGCTCTGCATTAGGTGCGTAGATGTTAACCAGCATTATCACTTCTTGGTCTAGTGTTCCCCTGATCAGTAAATAGTGACCCTCTTTGTCTCTGATCACTTTTTTGAGGTTGAATGCAATTTGGTCTGATATAAGAATGGCCGTCCCTGCTTTTTTTTTTTTTTTAATTCCATTGGCCTGGACAATTGATTTCCATCCTTTTATTCTAAGCCTGTGCCTATCTTGTACTTGTAGGTGTGTTTCTTGTAGGCAGCAAAATCTGGTTTGTTTTCTAATCCAGTTCTCTATTATGTGTCTTTTTATGGGAGAGTTTAGTCCATTAACATTTAATGAGATTATTGACAGAGAGGGCTGTTGTACAGTTGTGTTGTTTAGGATGGTTGTTACAATCAGGGGTTTGGATTGTATAATTCATCTCTGAGTAGGTCATTTAGGGTCGGTTTTGTTTGTGCAAATAGTGAAAGTTCATTTTTGTTTGAGAATAATTTTAGTCTTCCCTCCCATATGAATGAGAGTTTTGCTGGACAGTGGACTCTAGGTTGAAAATTTCTTTCATTCAGTTGTTTAAATATGTCATTCCACTGTCTTCTTGCTTGAAGTATTACATATAGGAGATCTGGTTTGATTCTAATGTTCCTTCCTTTGTATGTGAGGGTTTTTTTCTCCCTTATTGCTTTAAGTAGGTCGCCTTTCTCTTTGTTTCTTACCATTTGAATTACTATGTGTCTTGGAGTTGGTTTGTTAGGGTCTATTTTGTTGGGGACTCTGTTAACCTTCTGGATTTGCTCAGATGTGTCTTTCCAGAGGGTGGGAAAATTTTCCGCTATTATCTCCCTGACTAATTGTTCTTCCCCTTTCCCTGTTTCCTCCCCTTCTGATATACCTACAATTCTTAGATTGTTTCTTTTGTCTTTGTTCATTAAATACTGGACTTTTACTTCCAGTGCTTTTCCTTCTATTTCTTTGTTGGCTTCTTTGTTGTCTTTTGATTGCAGTTTATCTTTGAGTTGTTCTATGTGATTCCTGAGCTGTGCGATTCTGCTCTTCTGGCTTTCTATGGTTTTACGTATTCATTTAATTCTGTTTGTATGGAGTCTTTCATATTTTGTAGGAGTTCTTGTTTAAATTGGTTCATTTGTTCATCTATTTATTTACTGTAGTCTCTGGCCAGTGTGTCTTTTATTTCTTCTAGCATGGCTTGGCATTCTATTCTCATGGCTGCTTTTAGGTCTTCCTCTCTTGTGTCTGCGCGTTTTGGTAGATTTGGGAACTTGTTCTGATTTATCTCCATCTCCCCTGTTGTTAATGTTTTCCTTGGTCTACCCATCTTTCTTTGCATTTATTGGCTTGGCTTGGAGTGCAGTGTCTTCAGGTTTCAGCCCGCTTTTGCCACCTGTGGTGTGGGGCTGGGTCTCTTCTCATGATGTGGCTCTATGGGAGTATGTTGGGTGATGTTGCTGAGTTTTGGACCTTCCCTCATCCTCAGTCCAGCCTGACCAATCACCACTCCCTTCAAGCCAGACAGTGCAGGTTCACTCTCTGGTCTGTCCCTGTTCCCTTGAATGGCCGCTTTTCACCTGCCCTAGTCTGCAACCTCCTGCACGCACTCTGGCCTGTTCTGGGAGCTCAAGTTCCCTAGAATGGCCACTTTCCACCCGCCCTAATCAGCGACCTCCCGCACCCACTCTGGCCTCTTCTGGGAGCTCAAGGTTCCCTAGAATGGTTGCTTTCTACTCGCCTTAATCAGCGACCTCCTGCACTCACTCAATGGCCGCTTTCACTCACTCCGGTGACCTCCTATACTCACTCTGGTCTGTTCCGGGAGCTCAAGGTTCCCTAGAATGGCCACTTTCCACCCGCCCTAGTCAGCAACCTCCTGCACTCACTCTCTTACCAGGGGTTTTGTATTTCATAAAATATTTAACAGGGTAAAAAAAAAGTCTCTTTTTCTTCTCCATAGTAATTTTTCAGTGACTTACTTTCAAACCATTGTTGATTTGCTTTTTTCAATCATACAGAATGTTTTTATTCAGAATTTTTGCCTTAGAATTCTTGAGAGATTTGAGTACTCATCATCAGTGATCCTAGGTTTGAAAGTGGCAAGAAAGTCCTGCATAATGATAATTCAGCACAATGGAGAGAAAACTGTTTGGATGTATACTACAAAATTTATGTATGCATAACTATACCCAGAATGTTACCATAATGAATCAATGTAGGAAGAGGAGGCAGAAGAAGAGACAATGAAGAAGAGGCAAAGGAAAAGGAGAATATAGGAGAGAGGAAAAAGAGGAGGAAGAAGAGGTGGAGGAGAAAGTGCAGGGGGATGAAGAGAAGGAGGAGGAGAAGAAAAAGGAGTAAAGGTTAAAGAAGAGGAGGAGGGGAGATGGTGGTAGTGAAGAAAAAGAATAGAAAGAAGATAAGGAAGAGGAAGAAGACAAGTATGAGAAAGGAGGATGAGGAAGAAGAAAGAAAAAAAGAAGGAAGGAAGGAAGGAAGATAGGAGGAAGAAGAAAAAAGAGGAAGGAGAGTGTATTTATAATGTGCATAAAACATTATACTATTACAATATTAAGCATTCTCAAGAACTCTACAAATTATTCTATTTCTAGTAAAACCAAGTTTGAGAAGTAACTTTCCAACTGTCAACAACTCAAATAAAGTTGGTTTTTACAAATACACAAAGATCTTGCTTATCTGTGGTATATTAGAATACCTGGTTGAGAATATGTAAAGTAGTAAAGTGGGGATGCCTATCAATGACTCTAGGAGAAGGCCAGCTCAGAAATCAAGGAAAGAAAGAAAATGAGAAAGAAAATTAATGGAGGAAACAAGGCTTGTTATGCCAGTGTTGTGGGAGACTGGCATAGCTACATATACAATATATACAATATTTATACATATGTATGTATACATACATAAAGAACAAAGTCAACCACACTGAAAACATGAGATCTAAGCTGCAACCACAAGACTCTAAAATGTGTCTGCTGAGATAACAGGTAGGGAACAGGGGAAAGATCATGGGAACACTGATAGTGAGAAGTTGACACTGATGTTTGTATTAGGGTTGAAATATTGCATGCCTAAAACTCAACTATCAATAACTGTAAATCCAGTTCATGAATTAAATTAAGTTGGTCTTTAACCATCATAACCTGCATATATGCCTAAGATTCCCTCCCAGAAAGTCTCTGAAAATCCATGTATAGTGGGCCATGAGTTCATTCCCTAATGAGAATATGTTTCTCAGAGGAAAAAAATACTTGCTTCTTTAACAAGTGGTGCTGGGACAACTCGTCAGCTACATGCAAAAAGGTGAACTCAGACCTCCTTCTAACACCATGCATAAAGGTCAAATCCAAATGGATTATAGACCTTGATATCAGAGCTGAAACCATAAAGTATATAGAACAACATGTAGGTAAAACATTCCATGACATCAACACTAAAGGCATCTTCAAGGAGGAAACATCACTCTCCAAACAAGTTAATTAGAGATAAAAAGCTGGGATTATATTAAGCTGAGAAGTTTCTGCACATCAAAGGAAATAGTGCCTAGGATACAAAAGCCACGCACAGAATGGGAGAAACTATTCACCCAATATCCATCAAATAAAGGACTAATATCCAAAATATACAAGACACTGACAGAACTTAACAAGAAAAAAAAGACATCTAACCCCAACAAAATATGGGGATAAGAAATGAACAGACACTTCCTCATAGAATAAATACAATTGGCCAAAGGCACATAAAAACATACTCCATATCACTAAGCATCAGGGAGTTGCAAATCAAAACAACAATGAGGTACCATTTCACATCACAAAGACTGGCACACATCACAAAGAACAAAAACAATCAGTGCTGGCTGGGATGTGGGGAGAAAGAAATTCTCATTCACTGCTTGTGGGAATGCTGTCTAGTCCAGCCTTTATGTAAAACAATATGAGATTCCTCAAAAGACTGGAAATTGAGCTTCCATATGGTCCAGCTTTGTATATAAGATATACCCATGAACAAAAAAAAGCACAATGCAAAAAATGCCTTCCTCACACCTATATTCATTGCTGCACTATTTATAATAGCCAGACTCTAGAAACAACCAAGATGCCTTTCAACAGATGAACAGCTAAAGAAACTGTGGTACATATACACAATGGAATATTATGCAGCCATCAAGAGAGATGAAGTCATGAAATTCTCCTATACATGGATGTACATGGAATCTATTATGCTGAATGAAATAAGTCAAAGGGAGAGAGATAGACAAATAATAGTCATACTCATCTCCGGGTTTTAAGAAAAATGAAAGACATTATTGTAATACTGCCCAGAGAAAATAGAGATGAGGGCCAGAAGAACTGGCTCACAGTATGAAACTTACCAAAAAGAGTGGAGAGTGCAGTTAAAGAAATAACTACACTGACAACTACCATAACAATGTCAATGAGTGAGAGAAGTGCAAGGCCTGTCCTGAATACAGGCTGGGGGTGAGGTGGAAATCTGGGACTTTGACTGTGGGAATGTTGCACTGGTGAAGGGGTGTTCTTTATATAACTGATACCCAACTATAATCATGTCTATAATCAAGATGCTTAAATAAAAATATAATTAAAAAAAAACCACTGTCTTCCATTCAAGAAATACTCTCATTGTTTAAAGGAGAGTTGGCTCCTAAGACATGTTTACTACCCAGATATAATCTACAGGTTATAAGCAAATTATCCTACATGTAAACTATAATTATAAATACATCCCATACATACAAATGCTTACTTTTTTATTTTTATGTTTCTGTTCTGTACATTTTCCCAAGCATAGCAGTTTTTTAAGCAGAACCCCCACGATTTGCTATAAGATAGCCAGACAACCTATAAAATCTTTGGCTACAGAAGGTCCTAACTCCCCAAGGATGTGTGTGTCATCATTTTGAATCTAGTAAAATCTTTCCAATCTCCATGCTCAGATGAGACTAAAGTCAGGCCTTTTGTCAGTATCCTTACAGACCCAACATCACTACTTTTCCTAAATCCTTTCCCTAGAGATCCATTCCCTGTGCGTTAATTATCCTCTTGCTTCCCCACTGTATAGTTAATATCCCCAAGCAGTCATCTCTCTTTGGCTAACCTTTTGCTTCTATCTTACGAATCTTGTAAAACTACACTCTTATCCAGAGTTGGGTGCATGACTATCTAACTATATCATAAACTTACTGAAAACAAGACTACCTCCTTGTCTTGGGAGGAAGTCTTGATTATGGATTGACCACAACTTTACGCATCATTACTTTAACATTTTCAAAGAAAATATATTGTAGTCAGACCATTAATCTTAATTTTAACATAACAGGCCAGCACACTCACCACCTATATCTTGTGTCTATCTTATCTAAATAAAAGTAAATAATTTAGGACATTATCTCTCATAAAAAAAAGTACACACACTCACATGCACAAGTATTTTATCATAAATATGCATGAGTCTTTTGGAGTATGTTTGCAGGAGGAGGGGAAGTAGAAGGTGTTCTGTATAGTACTTTCTCCACTACTTAACTATTGACATCCTAAGAATTGAGAATGTGTCATATTTTTTCCTGAGTTTCTAAATTCTGGTTTCCTTCCAGGAACAGAGAATAAGTCCAGGTATTCAAAAGTCAGACTTAAAAGCAGAATGCACCTTAAATTTAGAAATATAGAAAGAATATATAGAAAGGAGATAAATAGAAATATAGAGAGAAAGAGATATAAAAATATATTTCTATATTATATAAACAGGAAGAATAATAAGTTTCCCAGGAATCTTATCTGGAATTAGACTAACCAGTTAAGTCTAATGTATCTCTGTGGTACTCAAGAACTAATAGATACTGAATCTCCAAACTTACTTTCACTGCAGCCAATGGGTACTTATAATAGGGAGAGTTCTAGGATGTGGTCAACACATCAGGGAAACAGTTTTAGACAAAACATACATAAAAACATTCCCTAAACTCCTACTTGTCACAGTCTGTTTCAGTTCACTATATATGAAAAAGGACCTAAAGACATTTAATCTTAAACCAATATTTGTTTGTTTTGGCCCATACCTGGTAGTAGTCAGGGCTTACTCTTAGTTCTGTGCTCAGAGATCACTCCTGGTAGCCTCAGAGAAATATACAGGATGGCAGGAATTGAACCCGGGCTGGCTGTGGGCAAGACAAACATCCTACCCCTGTACTGTCACTCTGGAAATAATCCACAACCATTTTAAGAAAACAGAATTCATACTCCTCCTGCTTGCTACTCTGCATTCCAGATTAGGCTTGCCTCAATTTGACATTACTGGTTGACATCCAATTCAGAATTGGAGGCAGAGCACATTCCTTCTGGCATCGTACCAGCAGAATCTATCTACATGGACGTGCAACAGATCTCCTGAACAAATTACATGCTGCTCACAGTTATTCGTCCTGTTATTTGTTGAAGGAGAGCACAGAAAAAAATCCTAATCCCTCAGCATCTTCCAGGAAGTATAACTACAGACTTACCTCCAGCACAGCACAAATTAGAAAATCGATGGGGAAAACACATAGCAGCCTACCAAGCTCAATGAATGAAATAATGTCACCAAAGACATGAACAACATCAATATGATGTTCAACAAGGTCAAAAAAAGTGAGGCATAGCTAGTCAGAAAATCTCAGAAAGGCATGAGAAGAAATTAAAAAAAAATACTACAACCAGAAATATCAGAAATGAAGAACATGGTGTCATTCAAAAACTCAATAGAAACTTTGTATAGCAGAATAACTGAAGCAGAGCAAAATATCAAGTAGCTCCAAGATGTGAGGAAAGAAATCACTAGGAAACAGTAGAAGGTGGAAAATATTCTGAAAGAAATGAACATCATATCAGAGAATTACGAGGTGAGTTCAAGAAAAAAATATAATAATTATCTGCATTTCTGAAGAACAGGAAGATAAATGTGATAAAAAATAGTTAAATAAATCATCAATAAGAATTTCCTAGAGTAATTATTACAAGCACCAAGATTAAGGAGGACTAAAAGGTCCCAGAAAAAATAGGAAATTCCAAGATACAAATGAACAAAAGCCAAATATAGAGACATAATTCTGCAAGCAGAAAGATTAAAAAAGGAATTTACTTACAAAAGAGAGCCCATAAGATGTTCAGTGGATCTAACAAATGAAACTGAGAAGAGTGTGGAAGAGTATCATACTAAAAAAATATAATAAAATAACTTAAATAAAAATTACATTAACAAAACTCTACACAGAGCTGTAGAAAACATAGAAAAAGAAAGTACAGTGTGTTTAGGGCACTTGCCATCTACGCAGTTTACCTGGGTTTGGTCAACAGCACCCCGTATGGTGTTCCTTCGAGGACTATTCCCTCAGTGAAAATATAGGAGTTAACCTTGAACACTGCCAGGAATAGCCCAAAAACAAAAACAAAAAGTACTTTATCTAGCTAGATTATCATTCATATTTCAAGAAATGATGCAGAGCTTCATGGACAGACAACTTAGGGAATTCATAACCTTGACATCAGTTTTGCAAGAAGCATTAAAACAGTTCCTTTTAAAGAACAGGAAAAATTTCCCAAATGTGGCACTGGATATAGCACTCACTAATCTGCATATAGTTGCCCTCTACTAGAGTAAAAAAGGTTTATAAGCAGAGCAATTATCAAAATTTGACTTTTATTAGTTTTCTGATAATTCCATTTGCCATTCCCTGACATTTTGTTTGATCAAGTAATATAAAATCAATCTATTATGTTACCTGAAGGCTAGCAGGTAGAATGAAACCTGTGAACATTGGTAGAGGGTGGGGGCCACTTGTAACTTTATTTGTAACTTGTATGCTGAAACATCTTTATTTTGAACAACTTTGTAAATCACAGTGTCATAATAAATTTTTTTAATAAAAAGATGTCATAATAAAATTTTAAATAGAAAATGGAATTCATAAAGCAAAAGGTAAAAGGAAAATAAAACTGCAATTTTATTTCAATTATTGCTGAATATCTCTTGTATCTAGTTAACCAAAATAAACACCTCACTTATATATTGCAAATGAACTTGGATGAGAAATTATTTTCTCCATCTCAGCGAGCTCTTGAAGATATGATCCCTGCTCTGTGGATGAGACATCTATTTTGAGGCTTATAAGCCTCCTATACACTATTTTACAGATCTGATCATGTTAGGTATCCCTGTTCTGTTCACTATCTGTTTCTATTTCTTTTACAGTTCATCATAGATGGTAAACCAATTTGAGCACATAATACCCTGTAGTATTGTAATGCTTCTTTATGAGAGAAAACTAGTAAAGATTTCCTGTCATAATATTAAATGCCACTCAAAGGAGTTACAGATGGTGAATCTGAGCAGATTAGTCAAATTATGGATAAATGCCAACTCTGAGTTGTATCCCATAGGCAAAATGAAATGTCTGGTGGTGGTTAGACCATTCCTCAAAAAAAAAAAAAAAACCCAGCTTTCTAAAATGTGATGCACATAAAATATTACATTCCTTAAACTATGTTCTCTTTGGGTTAAATGTTTTCTATTGGAGAAAGCACCACATATTGAGGTGTATGAATTTAAGACTGCAATCTAATACAGTGAATCATTTAAACAAAACAAATCTTAAAACAATAATACATTCTACATCACATTTCATCCTTAAGATTCTTTGCAGTACAGTGCAGAGTCCACTGGCCACAACCCTAAGCAATCAACTTAAAGCTTATTTTACTAAATGGATGAGCATGGTGTATCTTTGGTAGGTTCTCATGATACCTTCATATTCTTGTCTTATGTTTCAATTACAAAAAGATACATTTCCAAGACTCTGTATTTCCATCATTACCCTTCCCCAAAATTATCCAGTAACATTTTCTTATATCATAGAAAAGCAATTTAAAAAATTAAGAAATCACACATGGTTACTTGCTCAGGGCTGGACACACTTGGCTGTAGTGCCTGGGATCCCAATAGGTGTATAAACTCCAGCAGCATACCTGTCTCTTGGTTTAGGGATCACATGCAAGGCAGGTGATCTTCTACTGAGTCAGGCCCCTGGCCTTTTCAGCTGTTTTAAAAATATGTAAATAAGAGAGCATAAAAACCGGCTAACCTTTGCAAAAGCTGGCTCCCTGTGTGTGACACCAGGCGGGGAAAATCCGCGAAAGTACACCGGCCCAGTGGGGCTCAGCTGTGAAAGACTGTGAGTGTGACCTGTCTATGTCTGTCTACTGTCCTCTTGCGTGAAACTCTTGCGAGTGGGGCAAAAAGAGGCTCAGAGGAGCACGGCCGCTCCGCTTCACTACGCGGCCGTGCACTCTTTCTAAGGAAAGAACACCATTGCAACAAGAAGGAAAAATCACACTAAGAACGGCGCTATATCACAGAAGCAAACATTTCTCTCTGGACTGTCTTCTCTGTTGCATGCTCGGGCCTAAGATTTGACCCAGTGTGAGGCTTCATCCACGGAGGACTCCCCTCCCTTAGAGGCAAGTCAGCCCATCCAGAAAGGGAGGAGCCAGAGGAGTGTGCTGCCTACATCATATAGACAATGAATACCACTACAACACGTAGAAAAACCCAAAATACAAGTGTGACAATGGGGAAACAACGCAGGCCAGCATCAGACATAGAGAATGAAGATGACAATTCTGAGGACCAGATAATGACTGAACAACTAATCAACCTCTCAGATAAGGACTTTAGACTAGCAATATGGAAGGTGCTCAACAGACTCCAAGAAACCATGGATCGAGTTGAACAGAACACTAATAAGAACCAAGAAAATATGAAGGCAGAAATGACAAAACTCCAAACTGAAATAACATGTCAACTAACAGGACTGAAAAAGTCAGTAAACGAAGTGAATGACAAAATGGATAAGCTCTGGGACAGGGTATCAGAAGCCGAGAATAGACTTGGTGCTGTGGAAGATGAGATACATAACAATTCCATACAGCAGGAGAGATTGGACAAAAAACTTAAAGCAAATGAGCAGACAATGGAAAAATTAGTCAAAGAATGGGAACAGACGAAAATAGAAGTCTATGATAAGATCAACAGAAACAACTTAAGAATCATTGGAGTCCCAGAGACCCAGGAAGAAAATTTCCAGGAAGAATCAATGGTCAAGAACATCATTAAAGAGAAACTTCCAGAGCTAAAGAATATACGTGATCAAATCCTGCATGCCCGAAGAGTACCAACCAAAAGAGACCCCAGAAAAACCACCCCAAGACACATCCTAGTCACAATGACAAATCCCACAGATAGAGACAGAATTCTGAAAACAGCAAGATCAAAAGGGGAAATCATGTTCAAGCAAGCTTCCCTGAGATTTACAGCAGACCTGTCACCAGAAACGCTCAATGCCAGAAAGCAGTGGTGGGATATTGTGACAAGACTGAATGAAATGAATGCTTCACCCAGAATACTATACCCAGCAAAACTCACTTTCCGGTTTGATGGAAGAATACATGGTTTCACAGACAAAAAACAGCTCAGAAACTTCACAGACACAAAACCAGTCTTAAGAGAAAAACTGAAAGACCTAATCTAAGACAAGACTACCCAAAAGACACACCAAATTTTGAAATAAAGATGGCGTTAAATCCCAGGACAATTCTTTCTCTCAACGTCAATGGACTAAATACACCAGTTAAGAGACACAGAGTGGCTAAATGGATCAAAAAACTCAATCCAACCTTCTGCTGCCTACAAGAAACGCACCTGAATAGTCAGAACAAACATAGACTCAAAATAAAAGGCTGGAGAAAAGTTATCCAAGAAAACAACACCCATAAAAAAGCTGGAGTGGCCATACTAATATCAGATAATGCAAACTTTATACTCAGGAAGGTTGTAAGGGACAAAGACGGACATTTTATATTAATCAAGGGGTACGTAGAGCAGGAAGAATTCACTCTCCTAAACATATATGCACCGAATGAGGGGCCAGCAAAATATTTAATACAACTGTTGACAAATCTGAAAAATAATATCAACAACAACACAATAATTGTGGGGGACCTTAACACGGCTTTGTCAACACTGGACAGGTCAACCAGACTGAAACCCAACAAGAATATACTAGACCTGAGGAGAGAAATGGAAGAAAGAGGCCTAGTGGATATATATAGGACACTCCATCCCCAGAAACCTGGATACACATTCTTCTCCAATGTACATGGGACATTCTCCAGGATAGACTACATGCTGGCACATAAAACATACCTCCATAAGATCAAGAGGATAGAAATTTTGCAGGCTACCTTCGCTGACCACAAGGCTCTGAAATTATTTGTGAACTCCAAAGGGACTCAGAAGAAACACTTTAACACCTGGAAGTTAAACAGCCTCATGCTCAATAACCAGTGGGTCCGAGATGAAATCAAGGAGGAAATCAAAAGGTTCCTGGAAACAAATGACAATAAAGACACAAACTCTCAGAACTTATGGGACACAGCAAAAGCAGTACTGAGAGGAAAATTTATAGCTTTGCAAGCACGCATCAGGAAGGAAGAAGGAGCTTACCTGAGTAGCTTAATGACACAGCTAATAGAACTAGAAAATGCTCAACAAAAGGACCCAAGAATAGGAAGACAGAAGGAAATAACAAAGCTGAGAGCAGAAATCAACGAAGTGGAAACTCAAAAAACAATCCGAAAGATCAACGAAAGCAGAAGTTGGTTCTTTGAAAAAATAAACAAGATTGATAGACCACTGGCAAACCTAACAAAGAAAGAGAGAGAGAGAAACTTGATAACTCGTATCAGGAATGAAAAAGGAGAGATCACTACTGATATGACAGAGATTCAAAGGGTAATCAGAAACTACTTTGAAAAACTCTATGCCACTAAAAATGAGAACCTGGAAGAAATGGATAAATTCTTGGACTCTTATAATCTTCCACGGTTGAAGGAAGAGGATGTAGCATATCTAAACACCCCCATCACCATTGACGAAATTAAAACAGTAATCAAATGTCTGCCGAAAAACAAAAGCCCAGGTCCAGATGGATTCACTAATGAATTCTATCAAACTTTCCAAGAGGAACTACTGCCAATCTTGGCAAGACTCTTTCATGAAATTGAACAAACAGAAACACTTCCAAATAGCTTTTATGAAGCCAACATCACCTTGATACCTAAACCAGACAGAGACGCTACCAAAAAAGAAAATTACAGACCAATATCACTGATGAATGCAGATGCAAAGATCCTCAACAAAATCCTGGCAAATAGGATTCAATGCCTCGTTAAAAAAATCATCCACTACGATCAAGTAGGTTTCATCCCAGGAATGCAAGGCTGGTTTAACATCCGTAAATCTATCAACATAATACACAACATCAATAACAAGAAAAATAAAAACCACATGATCATATCAATAGATGCAGAGAAAGCATTTGATAAGGTCCAACACCCATTCTTGATCAAAACTCTCAGCAAGATGGGAATGGAGGGAACCTTTCTCAATATAGTGAAGGCCATCTACCACAAGCCAGTGGCAAATATTATCCTCAATGGAGAAAAACTGAAAGCCTTCCCTCTAAATTCTGGCACAAGACAAGGCTGTCCTCTCTCACCACTCCTATTCAACATAGCACTGGAAGTACTTGCTATAGCGATTAGGCAAGAAAAGGATATCAAGGGAATCCAGATAGGAAAGGAAGAAGTCAAGCTCTCACTGTTTGCAGATGACATGATACTCTACTTAGAAAACCCTAAAGACTCTATCAAAAAGCTTCTAGAAACAATAGACTCATATAGCAAGGTGGCAGGCTACAAAATTAACACACAAAAATCAATGGCCTTTCTATATACCAATAGTAATAAGGATGAAATGGACATTAAGAAAACAACCCCATTCACAATAGTACCACACAAACTCAAATATCTTGGAATCAACTTGACTAAATATGTGAAGGACCTATACAAAGAAAACTATAAAACTCTGCTCCAAGAAATAAGAGAGGACACACGGAAATGGAAACACATACCCTGCTCATGGATTGGCAGGATTAACATCATCAAAATGGCAATACTCCCCAAGGCATTATACAGATTTAATGCCATCCCTCTAAAGATACCCATGACATTCTTCAAAGAAGTGGATCAGACACTTTTGAAATTCATTTGGAACAATAAACACCCTCGAATAGCTAAAGCAATCATTGGGAAAAAGAATATGGGAGGAATTACTTTTCCCAACTTTAAACTGTACTACAAAGCAACAGTTATCAAAACAGCATGGTATTGGAATAAGGATAGGTCCTCAGATCAGTGGAATAGGCTTGAATACTCAGAAAATGTTCCCCAGAGATACAACCATCTAATTTTTGATAAAGGAGCAGGAAATCCTAAATGGAGCAGGGAAAGCCTCTTCAACAAGTGGTGTTGGCACAATTGGATAGCCACTTGCAAAAAATTAAACTTAGACCCCCAGCTAACATCATGTACAAAGGTAAAATCCAAATGGATTAAAGACCTCGATATCAGCCCCAAAACCCTAAGATATATAGAACAGCACATAGGCAAAACACTCCAGGACATTACAGGCATCTTCAAGGAGGAAACTGCACTCTCCAAGCAAGTGAAAGCAGAGATTAACAGATGGGAATATATTAAGCTGAGAAGCTTCTGCACCTCAAAGGAAATAGTGCCCAGGATACAAGAGCCACCCACTGAGTGGGAGAAACTATTCACCCAATACCCATCAGATAAGGGGCTAATCTCCAAAATATACAAGGCACTGACAGAACTTTACAAGAAAAAAACATCTAACCCCATCAAAAAATGGGGAGAAGAAATGAACAGACACTTTGACAAAGAAGAAATACAAATGGCCAAAAGACACATGAAAAAATGTTCCACATCACTAATCATCAGGGAGATGCAAATCAAAACAACGATGAGATACCACCTCACACCCCAGAGAATGGCACACATCACAAAGAATGAGAATAAACAGTGTTGGCGGGGATGTGGAGAGAAAGGAACTCTTATCCACTGCTGGTGGGAATGCTGTCTAGTTCAACCTTTATGGAAAGCGATATGGAGATTCCTCCAAAAACTGGAAATCGAGCTCCCATACGATCCAGCTATACCACTCCTAGGAATATACCCTAGGAACACAAAAATACAATACAAAAACCCCTTCCTTACACCTATATTCATTGCAGCTCTATTTACCATAGCAAGACTCTGGAAACAACCAAGATGCCCTTCAACAGACGAATGGCTAAAGAAACTGTGGTACATATACACAATGGAATATTATGCAGCTGTCAGGAGAGATGAAGTCATGAAATTTTCCTATACATGGATGTACATGGAATCTATTATGCTGAGTGAAATAAGTCAGAGAGAGAGAGAAAAACGCAGAATGGTCTCACTCATCTATGGGTTTTAAGAAAAATGAAAGACACCCTTGTAATAATAATTTTCAGACACAAAAGAGAAAAGAGCTGGAAGTTCCAGCTCACCTCAGGAAGCTCACCACAAAGAGTGATGAGTTTAGTTAGAGAAATAACTACATTTTGAACTGTCCTAATATTGAGAATGTATGAGGGAAATGTTGAGCCTGTTTAGGGTACAGGCGGGGGTTGGGTGGGGAGGAGGGAGATTTGGGACTTGGGTGATGGGAATGTTGCACTGGTGATGGGTGGTGTTCCTTTTATGACTGAAACCCAAACACAATCATGTATGTAATCAAGGTGTTTAAATAAAAAAAAATTTAAAAAAATATGTAAATAAAACAAATGAGCAATATCACAGTTGTGTTAATATCTATGCTTTACTGATCTCATTTTTCTGACATAAGTGGTGACTATTTGTCTTACTGACAAGAAACAAAATTAGCAATACTTTAACTTCCAAGAACAAAGCATAAAGTTTTAAGTCTACCATTTGGCTAGCTTATCAAATCATAATTTTTAAAAAAGAACACTTAATTTTTGCATTCAAAATTGATTTCTGTAGTGGCACAAAATACATCAATATCAGTGAAGCACAATGGGGACCCTTGTCTCTGTGACCACTTCAGGGCCAGTCCCAGATGTGACCATCATTCTGAAACCTTTGCCTGATTAGCCTAGTGACTGAGCAGCTAGGTCTCGGATGCATTGAATGAGCTGAAAGACTACAATATTAGCCTTCTTGTTAATCCTGCTAATGCACTCAAAATCTACTTGACAGGCTGCCCATCACATTCCCTCTGGCAGGGCCAACAGTCTTTGGAGGTGGCTGTGACAAGAGGATTACTAGAAGGACACCAGGGGAGGACAGGCCAGCCTTCCCTTCGTGCATTTTGACTAGCTCTGTAGATAGGCTGCATACCACAGAGGGCACTGGACAAACATTTGTCTGCAATATGAACTCCTTGGCACAGAAGTACCATAGAGAGACATTCACCAACCCAGAGGGATGAGTGCTTGCTGACAGCGTGTCATTGTTCCAATCTCATCACAGGGAAGAAAGCAGTCTAGAGAATAGGAAATTCACAGGGCTGAGATTTGGGCATTGTTCTTTTATATCAGAACCCCTTTCCCCTTTAGAGGCCTTATGAACTATAGAAGAGTAGAGAAAATTCTGGCCCCTCAAGAGGAGTCTGGGCACAGTCCCCCCCACTCTTTCCCTTCCTTTCCCTCTGGCTACCAAGTTTCTGAGTACTTGACACTCCATAAAATTTATATTTACAGCTTGATCTTCATTAAATTAGCACGATTGCTTTATTTGCCTTGTGCACATGGGCATAGAGGGGGTCATTTTTAAAGTTTCTCTTTAAATGAAAGGTAAAAATGGAACTAAAAAGTACAGACTTTATACAGGCAGATTATAAATCTTTGAAAAAGCACTATGAGACCAGAACAAGACTGAAGTTCTATTCTGAAAAGGTCCTACTAGCCAGCCCTATACTCTAGTTCAAGCCAGGATACAAGCAGTGGGAAACCCAATTTAAACACATCATTCTCATTTACATTTCAAATGCCTAGAAGGACACTTACTTCAGAAATTTATGCAACTTGTCTTATTTTCCCTAAATACTAAGAACTTTCCTCATTATTGTTGCTGGGATAATGTTATTTTCTTTAGCTAGAAACATCTTAATTTAGCTAGGAGCATCTCAGACTTGAGTGTCACAAAAAGTACATGGCATCTTGGCCATGTCCTCCAGAATATGCAACTTCTGAAATAATAGAAACACAGCATTAGAAGTTGTATGACTTGATGGTTCTCTGAACCAGACTGTGAAGGCAACTATATCCAGTCTGTGTGACCTAAGCTACTTACTCTACTGCTAAGCTATTTATCCAGCTCTAAATGAGCCACACTGATCACTGAAGAAATCAACATAAGATAAAACTCTGAAGAGCGATGGAATGTTAGTTTTGTTCCATCAGGCAGCACCTGGGGAGTCAATTGAGGTCTACTACATAACTTTGATATCCACCCTTGACAAGCTCAGCTTGGATTCTCTACTATTATTTAAGTTCATAGTCTTAGAGTAAAGATAATGAAAATACAGAAAAAAATATTACACAACACATGAACTTTTCAAACAAGTTTTGTCCTTTCCTGATGGAAGATAAATTCAGAAACACAAGAACAGTGAAGTAGACAAAACACACCTGCACTTCTTCCTCCAAAAAGGGACTCTATTCTGCATGAGACACATTGGCAGGTTTTCCAAAGATTAGGAAGAGGCCTTACATATAAAAGTCAAGCTTAGAAATGAAGGGTCTAGGATTTATGGGCCAATACTTAGAACTCATTGGGAGACCCATGGCTTTTTCATCTTACCCTCTTTTTTTTTCCATCCTTGAAATATTAAATTATTTTTATTTAAAATTTTTATTTTGACCAAAGTGGCTTACATTATCTTTCACAGTAATATTTTAGGTACATATTAACATTATCATGGGCATTCCCATCACCCCCCCTTCCCATCTTGCATCCCATATCCCCCTCCCTCACCCCCCCCCCCCCGCTACTAGTATAAGTGGTCTTCTCTGTGTCTATTTTACTACTTAGTGATCATACAACTGTTTGGTCTTAGCACTCTCCATTATTTCCCCCTCTATTTGAGAGGCAGAACTAGATAGTTCAAGTTATATGGTTTTGTTTGAAGAAAAGAAAAGCAATAAAATGGGGTAAAAATCAAATAAGCTGAATATGGACAGAGTCCTTCTAGAGGCTCTCAACCTCAGTTTGAGAGAAGAAAGGGAAAAGGGAAGTGAAACACCACAGCAATACAAAGGGATATATCAAATTAAAAAATCCAGTGAGCTCTACAGCAATAAAGACAAGTACCACATAATAACCACAGTCCTGAAATAAAAACATAATGGAGTGCAAAAAGAAAAAAATTAAGAAAAAAAAACTGAAGGCAACAACTTCAATATCCAAATCAAAACAAAGAAATCAAAAAACCAAATAAATAAATAAGATTATTTTTTTTCCTGCATAGGCACAGTAAATATTATGGACATTAGAAAGGGAATTCCCTTGGCCTAAGAGATACAGGGTTTCTCCACCCTTGAAGTATACTGTCATGGGAATAATTATAGACTCCTTGCATGTTTATTTACTCTCCCCTTGGTGCCTTTGTGGTGTGTGAAAGACTTCTGCTCTGTCATGGGTGATAAAATTAGACCTCTATATCTAGAGATCTTGGTATCTCACAGGTCATAAAATGGAGCTTATGATGAAGTCTTTCTTTGTGGTTCTAGAAGTTCTGTTCCTTCACTGTCATTTTAAACCATCTTCTGTAGTTGGTGGTCTTGGTCATTGCACTAATCCTAGTATGGGGCCTGGGATAGAGTCTATCATTATTTTTCCAGAAGACCTGTTCAGTTGCAATTGTCTCAGTCAGACCTCTGGAATTAGAGATCTTGGTTGTTGTACAGATCGTAGATCAAAACCTAGGCTAGAGCTTTTTTATTGGTCCCAGGATACATTCTGCCCAGTCATGGTTGTAACAGCCAGTCATCTGTAGTTAGTGATCTTGGCTTTTGCACAAGTCTTCTGATTTTGTCTTATCGTTAGATGGCGAGGTAAGACAGCCTGTTCTTAGATCAAGTTTTTCCCATTTCCTCGTTGTCAGGATATCGTATTAGAGCTGGCACATGTTGGTGCCAGAGCAGCATTAAGGATGTCCCAGAGAGGATTTGGTTCCTGGAGCTGTTTCGGAGAACTGTGTTTTTTCTATGTCTGAGATCCAGGGTTCACGGCAGGACAGTGTCTAATCACCTGGGATACAAGTTGGATCCACATGGCCTATGCTCAAGGTGGGAGGTATTGTAAAAAAAAAAGTATGAGTTTTTATCCCTAGTAGATAAGAGCTTGTTTTTATGTGTAAGATTCCCCCCCCCCTTTTTTTTAGTATGCCTTTGCAGGAAGAAATGGTGTTACATTATATTGCTGGTGCATTTGGGAGTGGAAAGAGAAGAAAACAGAAACAAGACAAAAATAGAAAAATATCTGCTCACATATACATAAAGAAAAAATAATTTTTGAAATGAATTTAAAAAGTAATTAAAGGAACAAAGTGATGCAGGAGAGTACCTTACATTTGGGGAAAAATAGATTAAGAGGTAGTATTATATAGGTCTTAAACTTATGAAGGAAGTATAGAATTCCACATTGTCTTTTGAGATTTTCTTGTGGGGTGTGGGCACCAGGGTGCATTTACATCACACACCCTAGTCATCTTGAGATAGATAAAAGATTTCTGGCAGAGAGGTCTTGGGAGTTCTTGAAGTGGGGATCCTTTTGGAACTAAGTCTGGTATCAAAAAAGAGTCCACGTTGGGAGAGGTATTAAGGAGGGTCACATAGCATGAGTCAGCAGGGGTGTTGGTTGTATTTTCTTGCCGGGAACAAGGTGTGGTCTGAGTGGGTGCCCCTTCACTTGGGTGCTGGATACTGGCTCATTGGGGTAGGAGATCGGTCTTGATGTTCATGATACTGCTTGTCCCTGGTACCATCCACTTTTTTTTCTCAATTTATGAGGCAGAACAAACTGATTCATATTCTATGGTTCTGTTGAAAAGAAAAAAAGGCAAGGACGAACCCTTGTATAGAATCTATGAATTTAAATTTAAAAGAAGAAAAAACAAAACAAAACACAATTAAAAAAATGGAACGAGGGTGGTTTGGCAAGTTTTTTTGTTTGGTTTTATTTTTTTTTTTTTTTGAATAGACACAGTAATTGGGGAAATTAGAAAGAAAATTCCTTTGGCCTAAGAAAGGGTTTCTCCACCATTGAAGCATACAGTCATGGGATCAACTACAGGTATAGCCATGTTCATTGTCAAACCCCCAGGTCTTTTTTATCATACATCTTTTTCTTTTACTTCCAAGGTGACATTAAAAGCTCAACACTTCATCTTCTAGACAGAGTAGATAGGAATACTAAAACTCTCAGTGAATCTGTTATAAGAAAACAGTATATATCCTGTAAATGCATAAACTTTTGGGTCTAAGTTATTAATTGGATTAAAAAAATAAATCAGTACAGTAGGAAAAATCTGGTTTTGGAAGTTGATTCTGTACCATACATGATATACATTTTCTCTTTGAAAATGCAAATAATATCATTAATGAATATCATCTTTAGAGATCTTCCTCATTTTATAAGGGGTTACTTCCCCAAATCCACAATTAAATTGAAAATAGAAAAAGATATTGCAAGTTGAAAATGTTTTTAATATACTTAATTAACTTAACATCATAGCTTTGCCTACCCTACTATAAACTTGTTTGGAATGTCTGCACTTTTCTACAGCTGGGTAATATCACCTAACACAAATCCTAGTTTATAATAACATGAAATTTATTGAATATGAAATTTATTGAATATGAAATTTATTGAATACCATACTGAAAACAAAACAGACAACAAAGAACCAGTATTTTACCATTCTGGCAGAGTGGCTGATTGAAAGCTGAGAATGACTGAATCATGGCATGAGTGTATAACTGCAAATACCTAGCCCAGAAAAAAGTTGAAAATTAGCAATTTCACATACACTTTCTACTAAATGTGTATCACTTTTTATATTTATAAACCATAATAAGTGTTCAAAACTTACTCCTGGCTCTGCAGAGATCATTCCTGGTGGCCTCCGGGGACCAAGATGCTACGGCATGCTGGAGTTCGAACAAAGGTTGACTACATACAAGGCAAAACCTACTGTTCTAGCTCCATAAATGTGTATCACTTTTGAAGCATCAAAATTTTAAAAAATAATCTCAATCATCAAATTAATGGATTATAAAAAACTGTATTGTTACATAGTGTCTTGTGTAAGATAAAGATTCAATGAATGAAGCTCTATACCTACCTCACTTTTCCAGTGTTCTTCATTCTAAATATCATCTCTCATGAAGGACTGAAAAGTTTTTATGAGGAAATGAGGTTGTCAGGAGAAAATAAGTGACTCTAGGCCAGAGAGGATCAAGTAAATGGAGCATATGTTGGTTTATAAAGAGAAGGGAACTTTCTTTTGGTGTCTCTGAAATCATGATACCAGTTGGAATGCTTTCAAGGAAGTCAGTTTCTAGAAGCATTTCCTCCCAGGTAGAGGGAGGCCTGCCTCCTGGGAAACCTAAGGCAGTTTTGCCTCCATCTTTCTGGTTAAATATTTATATGGGGGTTTCCTGGACACCTCAAAGGACCTGGTGCCAGACAAGCACCTATTATGAAAAACAATGAGACCTACATTGTAAAGAGCACCTGGCTTCCTCAGAGGCTACAATGCTGACCTATGGCTATTGGGCTGTTCAAGGAAGTAAATCAATATTAGGAACACAAAGAACATTGCTTCACTGTTGTTTTGTTTTTCTTCCAGTGAAAAGTAGGCCTTCCTGGCAACCAGTTGTGAAATGACATTCACATCCATAGTTAAAATCTTGTAGTACCTATCTTTGGCTCACTCCCTAATTTCATACTCTGAAGCTTACAAACTCAAGATAAAATCTGCAAGGATTCATTCTTGCCACATTTAAAAACTCTAAATCAACTCAGTCAACTCAAGAGAGGTCTTGTCAACCAAGGAGAGGGTTGGGGATCCTGATCTCCTACAGACGACAGCCTTCTGAGGAATTCTCATTTTAAACATGGTTGATGTAGCCCATCTACCACTGTGGCCTCTTCCTCTAAAATCTGAAATGAGTTTGCCTTGTTTCTCTAAAAATACCTATTTACCAACCTGTTTCATTATTTCAACATTCATGTTTTTGTTCTCATTCTCAACTTTGTTTGTTTACTTTTGGTTATGCCTCTAAGACAAGTTGGGGAATCCACATGCTTCAGCCTACTTTTAAAATATGAAACGGATTTTCTAAATGTAGCTATTTCAGACCACATATATCCAGCTAGGCAATTCTCTGTGCCATGTGCAAGGTTTCTGTGTGAATCTACCAGGGTGACATGCTTCACAAGTAAAGAATCAGAGTAACCAAGCAAGAGAAATTAATTTGATTCTTACTCAGAACCAAAGTCAATCCTATAAAAAAAATTTTTTTAATTTATATCTATATCACGCAGAATTTTTGAGGTCTTAGGTTTGTTTTGTTTTGATTTTAGTGTTTGGCCACACCCAGAATTCCACAGAGTACTTCCACCTCTGTGTTCAGGAATCTCTCCTGGCAGGCTCAGGGGGACCACTGAGGGTACCAGGGATTGAACCCAGGTTGGCCACATGCAAGGCAAATATATGCACTATTCAATTACTCTGCCTCCTATCTCATGAAGTTTTTTTTTTTTTGCTCTAAGATATTTTACAGGACAAAAGTAACTAAAAGTCTGGAAATGCTTTCAGATTTTATTTTAAAGGCTAAGTGAAAAAAAAAGCATCTTTAGCAATATTATCTGTATTCATGGCACAAATTTTAATTGCCTCTGACAAAACCTATGTAAGTTAGAAAAGATAAAAATTTCAGGGTATCAGGTAAAGAAATTGAAATCCTGAAATGCTATGGGATTTTACTTAGGTGACTTAGCAAAGTTCAGCAATAAAATTTAGGTAAATTCAAAGATCTCCTATTTTTTTTCCTTCCTCCTATCAGATCATCTACTTCACTGTCCAGTTTTACTCAAGTCAGAACTGCTTTATCACAGCATCACGTATTTGAGATAGACAGCTACTGACTCAGTTGGCTTATGTCCACATTTAGCCTAGACTCAGACACAAGTCAAAGATCTTAATCAATCAAAAATAGTAATGAGGATAAGTTCTTGCTTTGATAATTCCTAACCAAGGCAACATTGTCTTTAAAGCACCATTTTTAAAAACAGAACAGAGTACTATACCTTTTAGAGAAAAATTGACAATGAAAAAAGCTAACCTAATATTTTAAAAAATTTTTGGATGGATTCCTGAAAATCCACTGCCAAAAAATTTAATGAGGCTTAAAATTCTATGGACAAATTTGTATTAAAAATTATGATCTGTAAACCAGGTAAGGATGTAGCAGGGTGGAATGAAACTATACTCCAAGCTACAACACACATTAAATTTTTGCATTATCATAAACAAACTACTAAAAGGCTCAATTTTACTGGATCAAAACTCAAGAAGTTTCAGCTAAAGTATAAATATCAATTGTTCTTTTTACTCACAGGACTCCTACCTAGCAACAGTTGAACATAGTTAAAAGTTTTATGATTTTACCATAAAAGACTATTCCAAAGACTTTCATATAAAAATATGAGGCAATAATCTTGCAATATGAAATTTAAAACACAATATTTTAGAGTGACAATCTAGATACACCTTACAACAATAAAAGGCTCATTTCCAGGATGTGAAAATTTTGTAAAGAAACCAATTCTATAGAGAAGAAAAAATTCTATAAAGCAGGGGTCTCAAACTCAATTTACCTTGGGGCCGCATGAGGCAAAGTCGGGGTGATCCTTGAGTGCAAAGTCAGTAGTAAGCCTTGAACATTGGGGGGTGTGGCCCAAACAACTAAAACAAAACAAAACAAAAAATGGTCTTGTGGCAGGGTGGTCACAGAGTAGAAAGCAGAGAGGAAGCAAGGCCTCTCGTTTCTTCTCTCAGGGAATTAACCCACTCAGAGTGCTCTACCCCTTTCAGAATTAACTACCTCCATAGGCCCCATTTCCTAATGCCATCACAATGTGGTTTAGGGTTTTATAAACAGTAGAAACAAATCAATGAGGTCTTCATGCCTTTGAATCAAAACTTGAGCCTACAGACTGCTGAGGGTCTGGCTCAAAATGCCTGAAAAGTACCCTCCTCAGCCCTTTCCCATTCCCTCAGATCTGCAAGCAGCCTTTCAACTACTGAAGAAACAGTTCCCAGCCAACCACCAAAGCAAGCCAAAAGCCCTGCTGTGATTGAAGTTCAACCAAACACATATTGACAAACTTGTCATCAATCAAGGCTGTTGTGACTAAAAAAGTCATTGTGCATAAAGCAAGTCTGCTGTGTAGTTTCTCCTGTCTTTTTGTGTGTATAAACCATTAGTCAGGTAACTAAGACACACAGATCAAGTGCTTGGATCTGTTTATCTCCTGGAAAGCAGCAGAAAGACCTGAAATAAGTTAGTTTTCCCTTTGTTACTAACGAAATTTTCAAATGGAATTTGGAGAGAGACACATTTTATCCATAACAAAGGTAACTTTCTACAGTTCACTCAAAAGTGAAATGTTGACACCAGAAAGTATCTGTGATAATGTGGTTCTTAATATTGATTGTAATTGTGGCTACAGGACTGTGAATCTCGCTATGGCATTTAAAATATAAAATATAACTATCGTATAGAGCATATTTATACACATTAAACCAAATACCAATTTCTAGTTAAATTGCATTATCATTATGTAAGATAGTAACCATTTACAGAAACATGGTAAAAGGTATTTAGTACTTTTCGATTTTGCAAATGCCAAATGTTTTTTGTTTGTTTGTTTGTTTTATAAAATGTACTAAGTTCTAGATTAAAAATACAACCCTAATGTTAAATTTTGCTTTGGTTACATTTTAAAATTTCAAGTTTGTAGATTTGAATGTAAACAGACATCTGATATTAGTTATACAATTATTAATTGTATTTAGGTGATGATAATGTGGCTCTGTAGAATGATGTCCTTATTTCTAGCAGATGTGATTCTAAATTTAGGAATGATATGAAGATATAATAAAGTCTGGAACGACATTTAAAATGGCTCATGGAAGCACTGAGAGAAACAAAGTATTGTCAACTTTGAGGCTCACATCAGAGTAGTGTTCTACTATTCTTTCAAGTATATAAAAATTTTCATTTTAGGGGCCCAAAAACAGCAGAATAAGGCAGACCTAAGTTTAAACCGTGATACCCCATGTGATCCCTCTCAGGAGTGATACCCCTGGGTATGGCAAAATAATAATAATTTTTTCATTTGATTTTACTTTTATTTGGGGACTCTCACTGCGGGGGAATTGACTCTGTTAGTTGGCTCTATTCTCAGGAGTCACTCCTCAAGTTTCTTGGAGAAAAGTTTCATTTTAAAATAATGGAGGGATGAATTGATGGGAGATATTTGTTTGGGGTTCAATAAGTGAATAAATGATCAAGAACTAACTATCGATTAATTTAACGAACAGATGAGAAGATTTTGAAATGAGATGGAATTTGACCAAAATGTGTGACAGGAGACAGTAAGTACAACTGAGTCTTTCAGCACCCCCCCCCAAATGTTCCCCACCTTCCAGTTCTGCCTTTGCCATTGACAGGAGGGCGGCCCCTCTACCTGCTGCCTCGTCCTTCAGTGAATTTGAACCCCACAAAGGGCTGGGCCATCAATTTGACTCTACCTGAGCCCCAGAACGAAGAGCCCAATGGGCAAGGAAGGAGGCCAAGCCAGTTGCCCAGATTGTCCCTGCACGGGACTCGTACCTGGGCACAGACCCCGGATTCACTCTCGGTCAGAGTGAAACCGGAACTGGCCGATCCAGGACCCGACGGGCACGCTCGCCTAAGCGAATCCCATGGTCCTTAGTCGCTTCGCGGCAGTGAGCAATTGGCGACCAAACTTCGGGCTCCTAGAAATTCCAGAACCCCAAAAATCAAGAATTGCCTCCGCTCAAGCGACTCCAATCTCCCCGGATACACGATGGTGGTGGATCCCCGAAAACAAGACACGACCGAGCGCGCGGTTTTCCCGGGATGCGGACGGATGTGAACAATCGCGCGCTCGCAGTTCCTGGCGTCGCCTTCCTAGTGCGCCTGCGTGGGGAAGAGGCGGGGCCTCATGTCGTGTGGGCGTGGTTATAATGGTAGGTGTGGTTAGAGGCGGGGCCAGGACGGCCATTCCTGCTCATAGCTTAGCTCTGGGCATGCGCACTCCTTTCCCTGCGCCAGATCCCGGAGCCTGGCCACTGCTGCTGCCTGTCACAGCACCTGCCAGCACCTGGTGTCTGCGGATGCTGGCGATGCAAGAAGATGGGCCTGGCATTTTGGGGTGGCTTCAGTGTCACTTGCTCCAAGCTCCAGGGGCCCAGCCAGCGTCCAAGAACCTTGCACATGAGATTCTACCGCAGTGGCTGTTGCAGATCCTTGGAGCTGTGGCCAGAGAGTGTATGACATCAGCGAGACCCGCGTGATTTCATAGAATTGATATCGGAGTGCTCTGGCCAGAGGCACGCAACGCCTTAGAACGGATTATCTAGTCCAGAACCCAGAAGGGCAGGGATGGAGGACATGCATGATACAGCAACATTCCAGAACTGTGGCCCTGAGATGTCACCCAAGTTTAGAGAACCCCCCCCACACACACACTGATATCCCCCCCCTCGCCCCGTGAGAGTCCTGGATTCCGCTGCAAGGCAGTCCCCCAGGAAAGAGTCATTTCGAGCAACTATTAGGAGCAAACTCCTAGCAAATATTTCTGAAGGAAGTGGAACTTGACCCCTTTCTTCTAGGGATGAAGCCCCTCAGGCTTATCTTTTCTCTGGTCACTTCTTAACTTTTCCCAGAGTTGGTACCTGGCATATATGTTCTGTTTGGAAGGTTTCTTATATCTTCCATCCTCCCTATAGGGGAGCCCAGCAGACTAGCTGAGCTCCCCAGCCTCCTCTCAACACACACACACACACACACACACACACACACACACACACACACACACACCACATGGGTGTGGGGAGGAGTCAAGTGACTGAGGGTCTCAGCTGAACCTCAGAAGGCAGCACCACCTACCTTCTTTCGGGAAAATCTGCTTGAGTGAGAAAGTTAACTTCTGAAAAAAGCAGAGGGAAAGGGATGCAAAAGGGGCTTTTTAGGGATGCAGCAGGCAAAAGCTGCCCTTCACAAGGAGGACAAGAAAGGACTTCACCCTGTGTTTGATTTTTATCAACCCATCCTGCATTGAGCACTGCTGCAAAACTGCCTTAACCCCAACTCTGAGGAATTGTCGCTTAGAGCGGGGGTCTGGTGGTTGGAGACCCCACCTTTTCTCCCATTCACCGCTGTTGCATTTGCACAGGGGCTTGGGGGTCCCCCTGTACTTGAGCAATTCTTGGCTAGAGCAAGCCAAGGCGGAAGCATTTTGATTGACCTGAGGTCGCACTGAGCACTGCCCTGACCCACTCCCTAATCCCACCATCCAGGGGGGAAATTGCTGGAGAAGCACATTTGCTACTGTAAATCTCCTAATAGCAAAGCCTAGGCAAGAGTATGAAAGGTTCCTTGCACCAGAGGGAGAAGCTCCACTCCTTCAAACTTCCCATTTCTCAATCTTCAGGATTTTAATCGCAGAGGCCCTGCCGGTTCTAGGAATGCGGAACGTGGGAGGTGAAGAATGAGGCGGGAAACTGACAGTTCTGACAGCCCCTGGGAAAGATGGAACTTCAGAACAGAGACTAGCTGGAGTGTTTCCTCTCTCTCTCTCTCTCTCTCTCTCTCTCTCTCTCTCTCTCTCTCTCTCTCTCTCTCTCTCTCTTTCTCTGTTTCTCTCTCTCCCCCACTCTCCCCCTCTCTCTCCTCTCTTCTCTCTCCTTTTCTCCCTCTCTCTTCTTTCTTCTAAGTCTCTCTTTCCTTCCCTTTCTTCTCCCCCCATCACTCTTGCTCTTCAAGTTCCTGTTATGTGTATACTCTGTTGTGATGTGTGTGTGTGTTATTGTCACAGAATAACGACATAGCCCAACCACATGCTGATTGTAAAGGAGCCTTTTTATGTAAACTGGATTCTGGGTCTTTAAATATGTCACAACCGGGAACAGGGTCCAATGGTCCAAACTGTCTTCCCCTCCATTGTCAACCCCAATAAAAGTGCTAAAAGTGGAAAGATTTATGTGGGCACAGAAACCTGGTACTCCCCCAAACAGAAGCTACCACCCCCACTTAACGGGAGAATAATTCACTAACTCTTCCTGCACTGCAGGAAAAACGGTTTTCTAAGCTCTAGAAGCTGATTTTCTCTCTCCTGCACGCAGCTTTATGAAGCAGATTGGAAGAAGCCCTGGGGTCTTAACCACTGGCAGTGCCCTGGCCTTCCTTCGCTGCAAGCAGGGAGACCAGACAAAGTTTAAGGACTAGAAGACCAGACATCCAAAGAAGTAAGTGTCTTCTCCCGGCTTTGATGGAGAGTTGCCGCTGGGCTGGGGGCAAGACTCAGGGAAGCGCCCCAACACGGGTCGCCCCATCCAGGCCTGTCCAGCAGGGGGAGCGCGGCTCCAAACGCGAAGAGCAGATCTCACTCATCACTCATCATCCACCCATCTAAGGCCACTGTGAAAATGCTGTGTCCCAGGCCGTGGACTTCTAGCCCCCAAGGATCCAGGAGGCGTTCCCAGGGGAGATGACGGGGGCGAAGCAGTGGCCGGCCCAAGCACTTTTTAACTCCTACAATCCGGGCCAGCTTTCTCGGCCCCAGAGACTGGAATTAAGGGGACCCTCTCCCACACACACCCCTACACTCTTTCTGGGAATGTCATCCCCCGGCTATTTTGTGGACTCAGCGCCCCTGGCAGACAAGTCCTGGAGATGCGGAAAGGCGATTCACAGCCTGTGCCACCCGGTTATCCGGGCTCTGGAGCTGGAGGGGAGCCACACACACCCCAACTTCCCCGCCAGATTCACAGAGTCCTCAAGCGTCTACTAGTGGGAGAACTAGATGCCCCGAAAAAGGTTCAACTGGTTTAAGGAGGACTCAGATTTCTCCTCCCAAATTTCCCTGCCTCCCTGCTATTCCAGACAAGGATTTAAACGGGCTGAGAATTTTCTCGGTAGTGGTGGAGCCTGGGTCCCGGCAGGGGATAAGCCCTAGAGAATTATGTGGAATGGGGGTAAGAAGTGGAGGGTGTTTTTGATAGAAGGAGGGGACCCCAGTGTAAAAGATCAGGATCTTGTTCAACTAGTAGAGTGACCACAGAGCCCTAGAGGTTGAAGACCATGTGTTGGTAGTGGGGTGGAGAAGCTGGAAAACTGGGGATTGCTGGTGTCCTTGGCAACTTATGGGGGGGCTCTTTGCACCCCTAAGCAGAAGAGCCCACAACTAAGGAGTTAAGAAAAGTGGGTAACATTTTGTTTCTTTACTGCACTCCCAGGAAACCCCAAGTTGCTAAGATTTTTCACACCCAATGTACTAACAGGTTTTGGGTTTTTGTTTGTTTTGTATTCTCGACCTCGAAGTCCTTGGTGAGCGAGGGGGATGAAGTGAGGAGACTGTGATCTTAAGACCCAAGTGAAAAAGTAAGAAAATCAATGTGTGGGATCCAAGGTAGAGAAATAGCAAAAATAAATAAATAATAATAATAACAACAACAGCAACATTATTAAAATCTTTTCTCCCCACCAACCCTTAAACCCCAACTCTCCAGAGGTTCTCCAAGCTGGAAATGGGTTGCTGTGGAGCTCTCAGAAAGAGAAGCCTCCCAGCTTCCTGTTTTGGGGAGGGAAATCACCCATCGGGAGAGGCCTGTAAAATAACCGTTTATTTATTTATTTTTTTTAACTCCAGTGATAAATGCCCGTTCCCGATGGATGGTCAACTTAAAGTGCCATTCGCAACACAAACGCCCCGCTCCTGGCCGGCGGCCTGGGCAGCACAGCCCGGGGAGCGAAGAGACCCGCCGCCTCCAGTGCCACGGAAGGCCACGGCCCCGGGGTACTTCTTTAGAATTCGGATTCAGATTCGGATTCGGAGAGCCCTGGGAGGGCTGCGGGCAGGAGCGCTCCCCCGCCGGCTGAAGCAGAGATACACGGATTACACTTTTTTGCAGGCTCCCGGGGATAGGGATGCGCGCGGCTGGAGGGGTCAGAGGCTGCGGCTGGGAGCGCTTGCTCAGAATTCGCTTCCTCTCCCCTCTTTTCCGCGTCCGTTACAAGCTTATATGGTCATAGGGAATTGGGGGGGGGGGGGGCTGGATGAATGGGGTGCGGGAAGGTTGAAAGAAAAAAACGTATAAAATAACAATAGAAAAAAAAGTAATACTTCTGGAAGAAGTGCGGCTGCGTTTCTGCAAAGCTTTCGTTCTTTTTCTTTTTCTTTTCTTTTCTTCCTTTCTTTTTTATTTTTTAAACGCAGTTTCCCTTCCACCACGTGAGTACCGCCTTTTGGCCAAGTCAAGTTTAGCCACGTCCTCGGGGAGCCGTCCGGCGGTGGCCCGGGGTCCTGGCCCGAGGCGTGGCTCTGGAGTTCTCAGCGTGCGCCCCGGACTCTAGGGACACGGTTCGGGGTAGGGGGAGGTCCGGGAGTCCCTCCCGCTGCCCGCCAAAGTCGCCTTGGCTTCTGATCCCTCTCAGGGATGGGGGAGGAATCTTGCTCCCAACGTCCTCGCCAGCTGGATGCTGCTTTTTTTCTCTTTTTTTTAGCATTTGATCTTGGAGGTTTTGAGCTCCTTCACCTGTGAGTGTAGCGTCTTGTGGACGGCCAGAGTCCTGGACTGGCAAAATCCTTTCCCGCACTCTTGACATTTGAAAGGCTTCTCTTTGGAATGAATATATCTGCGAGCAAAAACAAAATTAATCCTTGCGAAATGACGCAATGTTATAAACAAGTGTCCCAATCCAGGCTCCCCTCCCACTGAAATGAAGGACAGGTTCTACCAAGCAAGGAGTGGGTGTAGGGGTCCCCGCAAAAGGCTGAACTTATGGTTGGGAAGGGAAGGAGGAAAAGATTTGGGGATTCTGAAGAACTCAACCCTAATCAAACAACCTTCCTTCTGCCTTCCAGACAATGAGCACTCTTCTTAGAGTGTCCGGGTAAACACAGTAGGAGAGAAGAGGGCTGGTCTTTGCCAGGCTGCTCGAACTGTTTCAAGGGGGGCAATCTTCAGACACAAGTCATTATTAAAACTAAAATTCAAATGAAGAAGCAAATTGCTGGATCTCACTAACTGCACATTTCAGCTGTCCTAAGTAATATAGGATCATTTCCATCATTTTGAGGACCTCTGGTGCCTAGTGTTAGGAATGGGGGAAGAGGAAAGAAAGCTGAGAGGTTTCAGAGCTGGGAAGACTAGATCTGAGGTCCTCTTCATTTCCTTTTTTTTCCTAGAGCCTATTCCTTGGGGGCTTTTTTCTTTTCTTTTAGGGAATTCACAGAAACTAGGGAGGTTTGGGGTCTCCTTAGTAGCTTCTCATTAGCAAGGTGGAAGTAAGGAGGAAAGCAGACAAATCTCTCCTAGGCCACCCCAGTGCCTCACCTGTGGTCCCGTAGGTGGTCTTGCCTCCGAAAAGCTTTGTGGCAGATGTCACAGGTGTAGGGCCTTTCATCCGTGTGTGTTCGCTCATGGATAAGAAGGTTGTAGGACTTGGTGAAGTGGCGGCCACAGAACTTGCAGACAAACTCCTTCTTGGTCTTGGAGGGCAGGCGTCCCCGCGTGGGTTTCTTTTCCGGGGAAAGCTTGGTCACATCCAGGAGGGCGCCCAACCCCGCAGCGGGGGAACCAGGACCTTCCCCTCGGCCAAGTTTGGAGGGATCTTCTTGTGTGGCGGCCAAAGCCAGATTGGCAAAATCAAACCTTGGCTTGGTCTTGAGCACCGCAGGGCCGCCGCCTCCCGCAGTGATCTCTGGCTTGGGCTGGATGACGTGAGGGAACCAGGGAAAGGCTGGCAGCTGGAAGCGCGCATCCACCAAGCTGGACATGGCGCCTGGCACTTTGGAGAAAGAAGAGCGGGGCAAGTGCATGGCCGGGTAGCCGAGCGTCCACTGATGCAGGTGCACCGCGTGCAGGGCGCTAAACCCATACAGGTTGGGCAGATGGTCCGAGGGCACTGTGGGCAGTCCGTTCACTGCCTGGAGGAAGGAGTAGTTGGTGAGCTGCAGGGATGGATGGATGGGCACCGGTGCTGGCAAGGTTTTGCTGCCCATGATGGTCTTTGGAGTGGTTAATGTTTATCTGTGATGACAAGAAGGGAGGGGAAAGAGGAAGGGAGAAGTTCAGGATAGGTCGACCTCTTTCTGAAACTGAACCCAGTCACACCCTCTCTTGCCCTCACAGAGAAGAGTGGGCACCACAAGTGCCTCTGGCAGAGATATATAATCTGACATTTTTTTCTTGACTACCTTAAAGCAGGCGCCAAGAATATAAGAGACCCAGAAGCAGAAGCACCAGGAAACTGACAGGTAAAAACTCACATTCAGGCAAGCCTGAGTCAACACAAAATAACTCTTTTGCAAACACAGCAGGACCTTAGAAACACTTACATATTGATGTGCAGATAAACACAGGCAGATAAATACAAGCCCCCACATTCTGAAGCAGAGTTGACAAAGTGCAAAGATAAAGTGGGGTGACCACTGCAAAACAAAATTCAATTTGTGTGCACACGAGGGATCCACAGATCCACAGGAAGACCCTCAGACAGCACACACATGCCCACTTCTCTGGTTCCTATGTCCAGGTCTCCTTTCTGACTCTCTGACCTTCACTCTGGCTTCTAGAAGCCTCGCCATCTTTTTTCTCGAAACTCTCAACTTTGACCTCAGATTTGCTTCTCTGCTAACAATTATTGAGACCTGTTGACAGATGCCACCTCTGTACTGCTGCCTGTGGACCTTTTCCCAACCATAGCTCAAGAAAACACCTTTAGTTCAGGGTGAATAACACAGCCAGACAAGTTGCCCCAAGCAGACTCGCTCACTCTGCCAACTGTCATCACATTCTAGGGGGCTTCAGCATCTTTCTTACTCATATGAGAAAGAGGCAGTGTTTTTGGGTCTCAGGATATTTAGGTTTGTCATGAACTCAGGTCAGGTGCATATGCTGTGACAGAAGAAACAAACTGAGACTGGATTTTACTGCTGGGATCTGTCTTTCCTTCAACTGCAAAGCCCAGTGGAAGAACTGTTAGGGGGTGCTAACATGGCATCCCTGGTCTTTCTTTTGTGCAGCACCCCAGCCTTCTATGGACAAGTCTAGATTTCACTGAGAGTACTCTTCTCTTGGCCTCTCAAGGACACCCCTAAATTAAGTCTGCTCAGGACTTGGGGAAGAAAAAAGGCAAGCACAAAAGTATGTGGGAGTGAGGGTATCAAAGGAGTTGGAATTCTAAGACCCTTTTGTATCTGGGGAGAGATTCTGAGGGGTCCTTGTGGGACAGGCTCTTTGAGATGCTTCTCTTTTTGCCATCATCTTTCTCTACCAACCACTTCTTCCTTCATCTGTATTCTTCCTATTCTGTCCTTTGACTCTCTCCTAAAACCTGCTGTAAAATCTCTACCCTGGGATCTGCCAGCCCAGTGTAGCAGAAGCTCATCTCTCAGTTTCCTTTGGACAGGGCACACAGATACCCACCCAAGCAGCTGCATCTCCTAAATGCTATGCCCTGACCTTTACATACAAAAGATGATTTTAATGGGTGACAAATACCTGCCACATCTTCCAGGAGTCTGAGGACAATCTTGACCCAGAGATCCTTTCCTCCTGCATGTAGTTTGAAAATGTGGTGGGTTGAATTAAGAGGATGGGTAGAAACCAACAAATAAACAAAAATAAAGGCAATAGAAATGTGGGTACATTTGGTGAAAATTAACAATCAAATGGAAAGCAAGCAGGATTGATAAATTAATTTAACCTCGGAATTTAGGAAAGCTGTAAACCTGCAATCCTCTAGGGGTTTGAGACTTGTCGCTCTCACCTCCCTTTCACTCATCTTCTATACTAGAGAGGAACCAACTGAGACCATCAGAAAACTGGGAGACACTGCGAAGAAAAACCTGATTTGGATCAGAGAGAGTTGAAACTAGGCTGTGTTTTGGGGAAGGAATGGGACAGGAGATTTGCCACTTCAAAGGTCGGTGCAGATCTGGGCGTTGAGGTGGGCACTCTTTGATTTGCTGTCACCTCTTCTTCCCCTCCTAACGCTAAAAATCAGATTCTTATCTCCTAGGGCGCCCTGGGGCAGCCGGGCGCCGCCACCAACGCCTCTGCCTGCTGGTCTCAGGGTGTGATTTGGCCTGTCCACTACCAAAAGCAGCGGCGAGGCGGCCAGAGAAACTGGACTCCGGAGAGCCCTCTGGGGTGAAGGAATCCAGAAATTTTGGAGCCTAATCTGGACTTTCCTGTTGAACCCCCAACAACCAAAAAGACCAAGGGCTGGATCGCAGGAACCCCCCTGCTTTCTGTCTTTTCCCAAAGCAAACTTTCTAAAGTATTGGCGCCCCTCTTCCTCATGCTTACATTAATGCATGCTTAGAAGCACAGGAGTGCAGTTATATTCTCATTTTCTGCTACTGTCTTTTCAGATTCTCGCCCAGGACTAAGAAGACACTAAATTCGTTCGAAACGTTGTTCCTGACACTAATACCGACAGTGACCCAAAAACACGGTCCAGTTTTCGGGCGATCAGTTAAGAGAAATACAATCACAAGCTCTTTCTACAATCTAAGCTGGAGGGAAGTCCTGAGCCCCGGGAACTAAGGTGGGTCGGCTTTAGACCTCGAAATTTTATATCCCTTAAGAACAACTCCGGGGCCCGCGTCTAGCCGGCCAGGAGCCCCGGCTCTGCGCATTAGAGGTGCGGATTTGGGGGGAGGTAAGACGCAGAACAAATGCAATTTGTTGCGAAGTCCCGGGTCCTTGTCCTGGTTAACTCGTCGGAGAGACCCAATCCCGTATCTGCCGCTGCCGCCAGCCCAGGGCCGGGCATTAATGAAGTGTGCAGAGTCTATTAAAGTGGTTTATTCGGGGCCAATTGAGCGTGAGCGAGTTAACTGCTTGCATTAATGAGGACGGAGCGAACTCCGGGAGCTGAGCCTGTGCCTGGAGGAAGCTAACAAGCAGCTCCAGAAAACAAACCATCCTGTACATCGAATTCCCCAACGCGCGTCCTGACAGTCGTCTGGATTCCCCGGAGAGAGGATGGATCAGCAGCGGCGACTTGTGTCCAGTTCCTTCGGCCGACCAGATCGAAAGAACCTTTGCGCGGGACAGTCACCCCGTGTTTCTTTCTTACCAGCCCGCTGCGCTTGGGGCGAGCTGCTCCCGGATTTTAATTGAAAGTGCAAGTACTTGGAAGATAGATCCTCGCTAAGACCCAGGACCCTCGCCTTTGGTTCCACCAATCCTGCCTTGAACCTGAGAGATTCCCTAATCTTGCAGGTGGTGATTTGGGGGGGGGGGGTCCCAAGAGCCAGCGCGCACCTTTTAGCCTGGGCAAAATTTGCAAAAACATCAAGAGAAAGAGAGAGCTAGTTCCCACTTGCACAATTTACCTAGTTACTCCCCAAGCTGCGAAACTGCTTAGGGGGTTCTATTCTTCTCAGCAAAGATATGTGGGGACAGAGGAGTTACTCGCAGCAATGATATGGGGGGGGGCAAAGGGGCTACTCTTTAGGCATCTCCTTTCCTCACTCCCTCTCTCTACTGTCTCCCATCTTTCCATCCCAAAGACCGGCTATGCGGACATTTCCCAGGCAGCCAAGCAATTATTTTTACCCAATCCCTATACCCAGGCCACCCTTTACCCGAGTTTTCTTGCTCCTTTGGCCAAATGGATCTTTGATTAGATAGTAGCACGGGCACGCCCCCCCCCCCCAAATAATTCCCTAGCCAAGCCAGTCGCGATCACCCTCCAGGCCTTGAATACAGAGCACAGAGCAAGCATCCTACTGCAAACACCTCACAGCACATCGCGAAGTGGGATTGGTGGTCAGACACGCGACCGCGCGCCCCCAACTCCAAGCGGGGGCCTGGTGGTAGACCTGAGCGCCCACTGGGCCACAATGACCAACGGGCACAGACGCGCGTCCTGCACCCACGGGGCGGCTTGCACCTGTCCCCAGCGCGGCGGAATGGGTGGCAGTGAGAGCCCGGCATCCCCCTCCAGATTCCTCCTGCAACCCTTAAACTAATAAGGCAGGTCCCCGCAGAACCCGGGGAGCGCGTCTTGCTTTCAGAAACTTCGGACCCCACAGCTAACTTCCCAAGGTGCGGAGCATCTCACCCGGGATTCCGGTGAGCCCGGCTTGCGCGGCGTGGAGAAGATGCCATCCGCTCCCCTCAACTCATTGGGGGTCAGAGGCTCTGGCCCCTAAAAGCGCTACAAGCCCTGACAGTCCTAACCATTTTGGGCTTGCATCTTCTCTCTCTTCCACCAAGATCCTGTAGCCTTCGGATGCGAAAAGGATCTGGGACCCAGAGAGGGAAAGAGAAAGGAGGCACCCGCGGGGCTAGGACCGCGAACCTCAGAGTTCAGCCCACTCTCTCCCACTCCACTCCAAGCCGGTGTGCCCCAAAGGGCTGAAGTTACCTGGCTCCGGGCGCACTTGGGGGGGTGCTGAGCTCCTCGGGGGTGGGAGGATAATTCTCGCTGCGGGAGATTCGGGAAGCTGGAGATTTATTGCACAAGTACCCCCCGGAGATCCGGAGTCCCGGCCCCGGGAGGGGAGCGCTCGATGGCCGGGGACGTCCTTGCGGCCAAGGGGTTGGTGCGCCTGGCTTGCCGCGGCTCCCTGGTCGGGTCGGGGCTGAAGCCGGAGCGGTGGAGAGCGTGGCCGAGCTCCGACTCACTCATCCCTTAGCCCCGAGCCGCCTACTTATTTTAATCCACCCTCTCTCCCTCCTCCCTCTCTCCTCCTCCTCCCCTGGCCTCGGGATTCCTTCCCCCCCAGCCTTGCCCCGCGCCTGCGCACACCAAGACAAAGTTTTGCTGACCCGGGCAGCAGACTTTGGCAGCTCAGCTAGTTCCTTGGGGCTTGAGCCTCCCAGGACCCGCACCCCCAATTCCCCCGACTTGCAGTCTGGCGCGACCCGTTCTGGCCGCTCCACTAGGACACTCCTGGAGAGCCTGGGAAACCGGCCCCTTCTTGCGCAGAGCGGACTTGGGTTTGGCACTTGGGGTCCAGCACATCTATCTAGGACACAGCCTCTGTAGGCTGGGGCTTTGCACCCCGGATTCCAGCGCACTTTGTTTCCCTGGTAGAGTTGCTGCCGCTTCTCCCTGAATTTCTTTGCAAGAGGCGGCCGGAACCTGGGCATGGATAGGGTAGCACCCCAACTCCGCTCCGAGCCAGAATGTCTTCCAGGGCCCGCCAAAGGAGATTTAACTGATCCCAATCTTTTATAGGGGCTGGGTGAGATCAGAGGATAGGGTTTGGGGGGGAAAGTCAGTTATCCCCCCCCCCCGCCTCCCGAAATAGAACTTTCTGGGATTCCACTCTAATGCACAATCGCAGCCTCTAATTACTGGCTTGTTCGTGGGGAAAAGGATGGGAGCTTGGCCGGTGCAAAGGACATGCGAGGCAAGTTGCAAAGTTAGTCAGTTCCAGCACCCCAGTCTCCCTGGAGCTGGTTCCCTAAGGTGGATTTTGGGTTCTAAGAGCTGGACCAGATTTCTGTTCTCCCTGCATATGTTGGAGGACAGTCCCAAACCCTTCCGGACTACCGAGGTTCTGGGAACTGACCTCCTGTTCACCCCAGCTCTGACCCCTCTCTGCCACCTCTCCAGTCCTGGAGTTGGGAGGAGGGCTGGTGTCCCCCGATTCACTGCACTACACACATGGGTTTCCCAAAATTCCTAGCAGAATCTCTCTGCATACCCGGACCAGTGGGTATCCAGCCTGTGGGTACTAAACTTCTAAGCATTACCTGCTCCTATGTCAACTTCAGGTTCTAAGACTGGACCTAATTTTTTTTGGGGGGGGGGGGAATCCCTGAAAGTGTCCTAAAGCTACTCCTGGCTCAAGGTCAATCCTACTGGTACTCTGGGTCCCAGGAATAAAATTAGGACTTGAGTATGCAAGGCCTGTGCTCCAGCCCCTTTAGATTATCTCAGGAGCCCAAATAATATTTTTTAGGGTACAGTTCCTTGACACAGGAATTGGTAGTGAATCCTTTCACAAGTCTAGCAAATGAGGCCTTAGAACAGAATTCGGTTTACAGCTTTTAGGTGTTTTTCAGCAAAAAAAGAGAAGATGGGGTGACATTTTGCCCACAAAGGACAGTAGTACTCATATCTTGCCAGAGGTTAGTGCTGGTATAAAAAACGTATATATGTTTGCACTGTACTAAAATTCTAGAAGCTAGCCAGGATGGGGTGACTTGCTGGCCAGACATGACTCCTAGGGAGAACAAACCAACTGAGATCACTCCCTCTTCTGAGGGCCCAAGGCAACAAGTTCCAAGAGCAGAGGAAGGAAAGTCCTGGAGGGAAATTTCTGCAGGAAGACCCCCCCCCCCCCAATTTGCACTAGTTTCACCTTGCATCAAGAAACATTTATCAGCCTTATGGGCTTCTCTTAAGGAAGATAATGTTTGGGCAACCTCCATTCCTAGCAATGAAAGGATTCAAATAAGTTCCCAACCCCATTCTGGGACATCTGGAGGGAGGGCAAGTCCAAGGGGCTCTCAGATACCATCTCCTGCTCTGACATAGCTCCACACAGCACTACTGATTTTCCCTAAGAAAAGCACATCTTTTCTGCGCTTTCAAGAATGTTTTAGAACTTCCAGAAACTCAAAGTAGCAGAATCCCTAAAATTTCTTGGAGAAATCTGGGTACCTTCTAGAGAGAATTGTGTCAGCTGGTCCTTTATTGCCACTTTTGAAGGTTATGTGAAAAACTTACCCCTGCTCAGGTCAAAACCTGGAAATCAGTTCTCTGAGGCAAGAAATAGAAGCAAGGTGGGAGCTGGCCTCTAGTTTCTGTCTTGGTGGGCCAGGTATTCTCTGCAGCTAGTCTTCAAGCTAGGTCAGGATAAGGTACAAGAGAGGCAGTCTGGGCCTGGAGAGTGCCTGTCAGACCCCTGACTTCCAGAAGGGCTCCAGAAGGGCTCCCTGCTTCTCCAAGGACACACAATCCAAGAAAATAAAATTCCAGATTTACATGTCACTGAAGCTTCCTTGAGCCCAATCCAGACTTCCAGGGCCATGACCAGAAAACTGTGGCTTCTTTGAAAAGTGACCCAGTGTCTTGGTCCCCTCTAGTTGGGTTGACAGGAACTGAAATTCTGAAAGCAAAGATCTCTGCTTCTACAGAAGAGCAGCCTCCTCCCTCACCCCACATACCTATTAAAGATAAGTTAAACTTAACAGAGAAGACCCTAGACACTTAAGGGCTATAAGGGAACTTCTTAGAAAAGTCAATGACCATTTCCTTTTAGTTCTGGAATTCAGAGAAGGGGAGAAAACTCCAGTGTTAAATCCTACCCCTTTAGAGGCCACTCTGCCCACCCTTAGTAATAGCCTCTGGGGCTTTTGAGGCAGCCAGTGACCAGAACTAGTCAAGTCCCTGCAGACAAGCACTGCCATAGCACAGAACACCCCACCTCTTGGGTCCCATTTGACTAGAACCAAGCAGAGTCCTAGATGGGACTCCCTAATGGGTCCTTCCAGTAAATATCAAGGTCAAAGCTGATTCTGATCCACAACATTCAGGTCCATAACAGCGGGGTACAGCAGTGGGAAACTCCCTTTCTGCCCCAGACAGTCAGGGAAACCTCTAGCACACAATTCCCCTTATGAGCAAGAGAGTCTGGTCCCAGGGCATGGCTCTTCCTGGGCATCTGGTGTCCAGAAACTTTGCTTCTCTCCTTACTTCAGCTCAGCGTCTCCCCAACTCTTGCTCCCACAGTGGGAAAGTGTCCCAGAGTGAAAATCAAGCAGCTTCCAGAAAATTAACTAGCAAGTGTTTTATGTTCCTTCTGGGGGTGTTTTCGATAAAACTGAACCCCACTCCTCCCCCACTTTCCTATGAGAGACACACTCAGATACACTCGCACAGGATCTCCTTTTCAAGGAAGTGGTAATTTTCATAGCGATTTAGAGCTTTCTGCTTCCAAGCAAGCTTTGCTCACTCCTTATTGGTGAACCACAGGGGGTCTGCTCATTAGAAACTATCCCCCTCCCCTCTTTAACGCAATGCAGAGCTTTCAAATAACCTAAATAACGGAGAGATTTAGGTATCCCTCCGTGTTCATTTGGATGATGGATTGTAATGGCTCGATAGTTCCTCTGGAACCATTACGATCAATCAGGTCAAAAAAAAAAAAATCCAGCTCTGAGGGGGAAATTGTTAAGCAAGGGAGGCGGCTAACAGGGCAGGGACACTGCAAGCGGGTTAGAGCTTGTCCAGAGCTTGGCTAACTCCGGGGGCCAACTCCAGATCTCCAAAGGGGATCCCAGGTGAGAACCAAAACCAGGTCGGTTACAGTAGGACAAATTGAAAGAGAAAGAGAACTTCCCCTGGGCATTCCCACTTGCTAAGATATTTCCCAACACAAAAAGCAACTTCTATTTTGTCATCAGAATAAATCTAGCAGCTCACCCATTCCCCTACCCCATCCAGGATGGGTTCATAAGAAATATATGTAAGAAGCAGGAAGATGCTTGTAAGAAGCAGGAAGATGTTTTGCAACTGTCAAAAACACTGAACATCATCTCATAGGTGGAATGGGAGGATGAGATTTTTGTCTTTATTATCCAGAAGATCCCACTTGAAATATTTGTCTGTCTAGGGCGTGGTGAGAGATTTGACCTTGGGGACAAACAGGAGTTATCAGTATTATTCCCCCCCCCCCCCCCGCTTCACAGACTCACATCCTAAGATGACAGGACTTTCCCCTTATCTAAAGGTGCAAGCTATATAGGGTTAAGATAAGAGGCAGCAGCTAATCTAAGTGGAGAAAGGGTGAGAAGTTAAATTCTCTGCATTGTACAGAGTTTAGGTGGAAGCAGGAGAGCTCCCTTGGCCACACCCACGGGGTTGTGTGCTTGGTTTGAAGGTCTACACCGGCGGCGGGGGAGGGAAGAGCGTTCGCAGTAATTAAACATTTCCAGCACCGGAGGGTTATTATCTGCAAAGATTTCCGGCGCGGGGACTCGCGCGTCTGGCCGCCTTCCCCAGCATCCCGGAGACGCAATCCTGAAGAAAACGCGCCACCTTCTGGCCAATTGTTGACATCTCCCTGCGCCCCGCAGGCGCCAAATCGCACATCGGAGATATTCTTACCTAAGGATGCCTTTTAGAGTGTCTGAAAGGCCTTTTTCTTTCTTTCCTGCGTCTTGTTCAAGTACAAACGTACCTAAACTCTATTCGAACCACGCGCTTTCTTGTCCTTCTCAAAAGGGAAATGAAACAGGAATTGTCTTGCAATATGAGGTTTTCTTTCTCTCTCCTTCCTTCCTTATTCCTCCCTCTTTCCTTTCTTTCCTCCCTCCTTTCGTCCCTCCTTCCATCCTACCCTCCTTCCCTAGCTCTCTCACTTTCCTTTCTCTCCCTCCTTCCTTCCCTCCCTGGTCCTTCCCTCCCTCCTTCTTCCATTCCTCTTTCCCTCTCTCCTCTCCCTCCTTCCTCCCTCCCTCCCTCCGCCCTCCCTCCCCCCTCTGTCCTTCCTTCCTCCCTCCCTCCCTCCCTTCCTTCCTTCCTTCCTTCCTTCCTTCCTCCCTCCCTCCTTTCATCCTTCCTTCCTTCCTCCCTCCCTCCTTTCATCCTCCCTCCCTTCCTCCCTCCCTTCCTCCTCACCTCCTTCCCTCCCTCCCTTTCCTTTCTCTCCTTCCTTCCCTCCCTGGTCCTTCCCTCCTTCTCTCCCTCCCTCCTCCTTCCCTCCCTCTTTCCCTCTTTCCTCTCCCTCCTTCCTTCCCTCCCTGGTCCTTCCCTCTCTCCCTCCCTCCCTCGTTCCCTCCTTCCTTCCCTCCCTGGTCTTTCCCTATCTCCCTCCTTCCTTTCCTCCCTCCTTTCTTCCCTCCCTCCTTCCTTCCTCCCTCTTTCCTTTCTTCCTCCTTTCCTCCCTCCCTCCTTCCTCCCTCCCTCCCTCCCTTCCTCCTTTCTTCCTTCCCCTTCCCTCCTTCTTCCTCCCTCCCTCCCTCCTTTTTCCTCCCTCCCTCCTTCCTGCCTTCCCTCCTTGGTCCTCCCCTCCCTCTCCCCCTCCCTACCTCCCTTCCTCCTTCCTTCCTTCCTTCCTTCCTTCCTTCCTTCCTTCCTTCCTCCTTCCTTCCTTCCTTCCTTCCTTCCTTCCTTCCTTCCTTCCTTCCCCCTCCCCAGGTGTTTGCCATTCTAACATCTGTTCTTTGGAGGAGGGAGAGCCCACTTCTTGGGAAAAAAAAAAAACAGAGTAGTGGAAAGCACTGAGATGGGGAGGGCAGGGTGGGGGGGGGCTGCTGATGTGCTTTCCCTTAAATGGGTGAATTTCTAACCCTGCCCTTTTGGGGTAGTGGTGATAGAGTTAGATTAGATATCAAGGTTCCTTGATATGTTTCCTTCCTTTCCGTAAAACTTTGCAGAATATTTCTTCCTTTATTTTCTTATTTTTAGGGGAGAGCACAAATGTAGTCCCACACTACCACAAATCATGCAGTTGAGTTTCCCACATTTGGGTGAATCACAGTCATCAGCACTACTAAAGGGCAGTGGATGAGCCTTGACCTTCTATCATATCTCTCCTGCCAGGTAGGTACTGCAGAAGGATATTTGCCTAATCATGTCTTTTTCCTAGAAATCAGAAATAGCTCTTTAAACAACCAAAAGCAAATAATACTGAGCATGTGCACACAGACAGCAATTTGAAAACCACCAATGCCTCTATCACTTCACATTATTCTCATTTCTCCTGGGTGGTGAGAACTGCTAAGATTCACTCCCTTGGCCACTGTAGCATCTCAGTCTTGTTGAACATGCTCCCTCTGCTGGGTCTTAAATCTCCCAGACTTTTGCACAGTGTATAGCTTGGCCCTTTCAGCCCCATCTCCCCATGTCCATACTTCTGGCATCTGGTGACCACACATCTTACCCTTTGGAAAAGCTGCTTCTTAGATTTTCTCTGTCATCAAAGCTCCAGGGTTCAGAGAAGAGCCAGAGAGGACATGTCTTAGGAATATTCCTGCTTACATGTACTGGCTTGCCTTCTACCCACAGAGCAAAAGAGGGTATCAGAGCTTTCTCTGTCCTCAGCAAAGTGTCATTTACATTATCATCAGGCTTTCATATACTGACTTGCCTTTTTACCACTCCTGAGAGCTGCAACTGCAGAACATGGGCAAGAAAAACAAAGTAGGAATGAGGGCAAAGATAAATCCCTGGCTGTTCCACCTCAGATTTGCTACTATTTATTAGTTGTTATTATTTATTAGTGTCAGCCCACCTAGGTGTAAGGTCCCTCAGAAGTCCTTTAGAACTTGAAATAAATAGAAAGAGACACAAAGCCTGGGAAGATGGCTTAGGCTAGAGTACATGCTTTGTATGCTGGAAGCTCAGGTATGATCCCTGGGACTGCATGGCCCCGTGAGCATGACCAGAAACAACTACTGAGCATAAAGTCAGGAGTAGTATCATTTCTGCTGTGTATGGTCCAAGTTTAATAGGAGGAGAGGGGAAGGAGGAGTAGGAAGAAAGAAAAAAGAGGAGATGAAGAAGAAAAAGAAAAGAAGAGAAGACAAGAAAAAGAAGAAGAAAGAAGAAGGAGGAGGAGGAAGAGAAGAAGAAGGAGGAGGAGGAGGAGGAAGAGGAGGAGGAGAAGATGAAGAAGAAGAAGGAGAAGAAGAAGAAGAAGAAGAAGAAGAAGAAGAAGAAGAAGAAGAAGAAGAAGAAGAAGAAGAAGAAGAAGAAGAAGAAGAAGAGAAAAGGGAGGGTAGAAGGGAAGGAAGACAGGGAGGAGGTGAGTTGGGATGCAAGGAAGGAAAGGAAGGGTTAAAGGAGAAAATGACGTGAAGGGAAAGTACACAACTTTATTCTGAAGGGCTATCAAGGTTCTTACTCTTTCTTAGTAATGTGGAACTGGACAGTGCCTACTTCACCCAAAGACATGTGGCGGTATTACCTGAATGGAAGGGAACTGAGTCCTGCCCTTATTAGTGTTAGTGCTGGAGGCAGTTCAGATGGTCGCACTGAAGTGTTGGGTTTCCTCAAGTAATCAAGGCCCATGGAAGTTTGGAAGACTTCCCAGACAGTTCTGCTATGTGCAGCTGAAACCCAAGTTTTGGGGTCACAGCTCTGGGGTGAGGGATCATAGTTGAGGATGCTCCATGATCTTTGCCTAGAATAAATGCAGAGTGGCCAGCAAAAGCGCCTTTTTCAACATTCCAGAAGTGAAGTTTGTGGATTAGTGTCACTTCCAGTGTAGGGGAACATGCACAAAGCAGGAGCCCACTGGCTCTCCTTCAGCCAGTTATGGGGGTCACTTCCTCATGGAAGTCTTTTCCTCATGGTGACAGCCATGGTGTATGTGCTTCATGTGAGTGCAAACCAACTAATACCCCTTCTTTCTTATGGGTCTCCAGTCAAACAGATATTCAAGGTGCCTCTAGGTCTCTATATGGAAACCTCTGCTGGGCCCCCAAACAAGTGTTTACCATTGACTGTTCACTTAAAGATAAACAATGGAGGGGCTTACCGCCTTTCATCACAGGTCAAGAAGGAGCTAGAGAAAAATATCACCAGAAAATTTAGCTGATACTTTCAAATTCAGATCAAGAACCTCTGGACTTATGATAGGATGTGCCCCAAATTCAGTTAGCGACCAGCATTTTAGGCCATTTACCTGGAAAAGAGAATTGTGGTGGGAACGCTCTTGAGATGTCATCTGAGAAGGCAAACATTAGAAACTGCATAGACTAGGAGATTGTCATGGTCGTGAATGGTGGGACAGGTTTGGAGAGGGGGAAAAGCTTGTTTTCATGTTGTGGGGAGGGCCATCGTGCACAGGCGGCACCATCAGGAGGATCATGGAGAGTCAAAGCAGGGGGTCAAGATGGGGATCTAGGTTTCAGTCAACTGGTACAGGGGCTGCTTGCTAAGTAAAGAGAGGTAGGGGGAGACACTCCCAGCTCAGCTCAGGAACTGTTCAGTTAGACTGTTCCTGCAGGGGTCACTCTGACAGCTCCTGTAATCATTGCTGAAGATGAAGCTGCGTTTCAAAATGATATCTTGCTTTATTTTATTTCTTAGGGGTTGGCTCCCAAACAGTGTTAGCTCAGCTCTGTGGAACTCAGATTTCAGTGCGCAAGACTCCCAAAGTGGTACTACTGATCCCTTAAGAGTCACCAGGGCCACATTCGGCAGTCTGTGGGGGCCTTGCAGTTTCAGGAATTGAACCCAGGACCTCCAACCAGTACAAAAATGCTCTAGTTTTTTAAACTGGCTGCTCAGCTACTGGAGTCTTATGTTTTGCTATAATGTGGATGGGAGTGGAACGTGAGTGAAGTCAGCCAAAAAGAGAAAGACATGTACCAAATGATCTCATGCATGTTTAGTATATTAAGAAGCAAAGTAAACTAATAGATAATGTCCAATAAAGACTAAACCTTAGACTTTGATGACAAAATAGAAGCTATCTATTGGGCTTAGGGGTTAACAGGATGGTCCTATGAACAGTGGTGGAGGAATACTGGGACTTGGGTGATGGGTATGGTGTGATAATATTGTACCCATGAAACTGATAAACATTCAGACACTTGTATATCTATGTCTCCTCATAAAACAAAACAGAACATTTCCTTCCTTATTTTACCTCTCTCCATTTCTTCCATTTCCTCCTTCCTTCATTCTTTTTTCTTTCCTTTTCTTTCCTTCCCTTGTTTCTTCCTCCTTCCCTTCTTCCCTCCCTCCTTTCTTTACTCCCTCCTTATTTCCTCCCTCCATCCTTCACCCCTTCTTCCCTCCCTTCCTTCCTCTCCTCCCTTCCTCCCTCCCTATCTAACTCTCTCCCTCCTTTCCTCCCTTCTTCCTCTCTCCTTCCCTCCTTCCTTCCCTCCCTCCCTAATTCCCTCCCTCCCTCATTTCAACCCTCCCTCCCTCCTTCCCACCCTTCTCTCTCCTTCCTTCTTTCTGTTCCTCCTCTCCCTACTTTTCTTTCTACCTTCCTCCTCCCTCCTTCTTTTCCTTTCTCTTTCCTTCTCTTCCTTTCATTCCCTTCCTCCTTCTCTCCTTCCCTTCATCCCTCCCTCTCTCCCTTCCTCTCTTGTTCCTTCCTTCCTTCCCTCTCTCCCTCCCTCCCTCCTTCCTTCCTTCCTACATTGTTTCAGAAACCCCATTCCACAGCTCCCTCCCTTCCCTGACATGGTAAGCTCAGTTTCCTTAGATAAGTTCTCAGGTTTTGCTGCTTTTGTTCTTTGGTTATTTCCTCACTGTGCTGGATAGGAAGTTGGCATTCAGAGCATGTAACTTTACACAATATACCTCAGGGACCTCTCTTGACCTGCCTTCATACCCATGTGCTCCACCTGAGCCCTCACAGCAAACTAAATATGTCTGTGCTTTGATTATTCCCAGTGAAGAAAGATAACATCAGAACTGACTTGCACATTTCCCATAACTTGTCCTAAAGTCACATAGCTCTGAGAGTCTGGAGTCAGTTTAAAAACCTAGGTATGTGCAAATTCACAGCTCAAGTTTAAAACTAAGGAACTCTATTCAGAGTCTGTGATCTGTGATGGCACCAGCAACATCTAGGCCCTGGCGAATATGGCAAAAGCTGAGGATTGATACATGTCTACTGATATAGACCCTGCCTAGCATTAAGCCCCTTGCCCCCAGGTGTATGCATTGGGATGTTTCAGAACATTCCCTTGGATCACAGTCCAACCCAATTATCTTTTTTTCAATGGAAGGTTTAAGCTCCATTTCTGGAGCCCAGAGGATAAAGCTGCTAGATATAAAAAATAAATTCAAAAGGTCCACAGACTAAAGTTTACAAAATTGATCCCAGTGAATTATAGATCCATGATCCTTTTCTGTTTAAGCCCAAGCATGTCATCTGGGCTGGTCAGTGTCTTGCCTTTCACCTGTCTCTCTATTTTCCAGTCCCAAGGCTTCCAAAGCCTGAGCAGGGATGTCAGTGAGAAGGGCTCAGTTACACAGCTTTCCCATCAGCAAAGGTTGACTTCCTCTTGCTTAATTTGCAAGGGAGTGAGGGAGGAGAGAAACTGGATGGCCTTTGAGGAATCTGGTACCCTATCTATCATTCCCTCCCTCTAGTTAAAAAGAATATAACAAAATAAGAAGGAGCTCTCCGGTTCTTGCCTGGTGAAGCATAATCGTATGCTGTGGCTTATATTGACACAGAGGATATTTGCACATTAATAAAGGTCATTATGTGCAATCATGTGCAACTTTGGAACAGTTGATACTTCAAAAATTCATAGGCATCCATAATTAGCAATAGAATGTGAAAATTATGCAAAGAGCAGGTCTCACTCAAAGCACCAGTTTCGTAACTAGGCATTCTTATTTGATTATTCGAAGTTCTGCCAACTTGCTGCAGTTTTTATATCATCCTCATCCAACACTCTAATCAGCCTCAGCAAATGCACACCGTCTCTTCCTTCCACTCCCCTTTTGGAAATAGAACATGGAAGATGGGTAAATGGAGGTGCCATGGTCTGTGTCCATCCTGGCAAGGGCATTAATAGGGGCCTGGAAAAGCAGTGACTGGCCACCTTCCCCTCTCTGGGTAGCTTCTTCTGCAGTAGAAGCCATTTGGGCTTCCTGAATTCGAATCTGGAGGGGTTATAAGTTTCACCACATTTAGAGATGTGTATTTTAAGAGCTGGATCTAGGGAACATTGTTGTTTAACCAGGGAGACTGGCAGAGACATGACAGCATCTACTTTTTTCTAGAAAGTCCAGAGGGAAACCTGTGGAAGAACCATAAAACTATCCCCCTTGACACCAACCTGTCACAAAGAAACTTGAACTTTGGAATATGGTTTCCCCACAGGAATGGGTCTATGGCTCGGTCTGACCTTTTTGAAGCCCACCTTTAAAAAAATCATTAGACTCCCTATTATCTACATTTTGTGAGTTAGGGCTGCTCCTTTGTTTGGCAGAGGACAAAGCCTGCTTTGGGTAATGATTCTGAGCTCAGAGACCCTCCCCCAAACTTTCCAGGCATGCCAGGCACACAGAGCCACTGATGAGTGGCCTGGGTTTAGGATGATTACTGCTCGGTGTAACAGCGTTCTGAAAACATTAGATGTCATTACTTATTTCTGCATGTCCAAAATGTAGACTTCAACATTTTTCCTCTGTAGACAAGTGTCACTTTTACTGCAATCTTCAGGGCCAGATGTTCCTGGTATAAGTGGTAACAGCTGCCACGCTGGCAGAAGTGTGGCTCTAGCTAAGTCACTTTCCAGAGGAGCCCCAAAGCCCATGCTCTGCACAAACACTGGCATGACAGGGGGAAGCCATACCTGGCCCTTTGGAGCTGCTTGGGAAAGCACAATGAAGGCTCAGAGGGAGGGAGGGCAGGCAGGCTGCCAAACCGCGGCTCAGTCTTCTCCTTCTTCATCTATGATGAGCTGAAGGCCCAGGGTTGGAAGAGCCAGCACTGCCTCCTTCTCTTTGGGCTTCCTTTCAAAGCAATGTTTGGAGTGCCATCCCCCATTATCCATGTCCTCATTTGTCTGGGGACCAAGTCGTTGCCCTGGTTTTCTGTCACCCCTTGCCACAGCCTCCTATGATCTCACGTTGACATTCTATTGTTTCTGAATTTTGCTCAAGTTGCAGCCGGCTGGTAGCATTTATCTTCTCCCTTCCCTTGGGCTTTCATGAATTCCTCAATAAGGTCCCATCTCTACACGTCAGCGTTTCCAGAAAACGCAGGCACAGTTTGCTTCGCTCTTCAGCGAAGACGGGAGACTTGCCTTAGCCAAAAAATAACTCGTGCCTTTGCAGTTTTTGGCTGCCTGGATGAAAGCCTATTATCCAAGAATTCATCCCGTTGAGCAAGATTGAATTTATAAGACACACAAATGCATGAACAGACACCCAGGCACAAACTCTCATTCCACCTCACACAAGGTTAGTTAGGACTGATTTGCAGAAGGATGCTTCCTCCAAGAGGTGGCGAGCTCATGCAAAGTTGGGGAGTGAGGGTGGCCTGGGGCAGATGTACCTCACAGTAGTGTGGGATGGATTTGACTCTGGGAAGTCAGAGGGAGGAAGACTGCTGGGCCTGACCCACCAAGAAGCCAATGGCCAGCAGATATCCTTGATTCAGGGACTAGTTCTAGGGTTAAGATATCACTTTTCGCAGGATCATGTTGCTCAGTTCTGTGAAGAAGCCAGATGCCAGATCATTGTAAAGAAAGATCCAGAAGCAACAAAAAGAGATTGACTTTGGGATTATATTGAACTGGTTTTTAGTCCTGACCTTGGAGCCTGTGGATGTCTTTGTCCCCATAAACTGCTCAATTCCTTGCAACTTGTAAAATGAGAAAAATACCTGTCCTCTGGCATCATTGTGATGATGAAGAAGCAGCTTTCGTAAATCTCCACCACAAAGCAGACAACTGCTGAATGCTAATTCCTCTTCCTGTCCAGATTGGAGCTCATTTTTTGAGTGAGCTAAGTGGTCTTTTGGAAGACCCACCTTAAAATCAGGACAGTTTCTCACATGAGGGTGGCTACAGGTGATCAGGAGATCTATCTGCTATTCTGCCTGATGTCGCTTAGTTCTTTTTGTTTTGTTTTGTTTTGTTTTGTTTTTTTGTTTTTTATTTGTGGGCCACATTCGGTGATGTTCAGGGGTTACTCCTGGCTATGTGCTTAGAAATTGCTCCTGGCTTGGGGGACCATATAGGATACTGGGGGACCGAACCGAGGTCTATCCTAGGTTAGTGCATGCAAGGCAAACACCCTACACTTGCACTGCCACTCTGGCCCCTGTTGCTCAGTTCTTAATCCAACTTTCTGAGCACTGCTGGTGACTCAAGCTGGGACTCTGTTTACTCCATTTGTTTCCCATTGTCGCTCTGTTAGAGTATGAACAGCAGTCACAGAGGGAGGCTACAAAGCAGCTTTTCTGTCAGTGTGGCTCTGGAATACCTTTTATTCAGTCCATCTAGGTCCCAGATACCTTCTGTGTCCCTTGAACCCACCTCATCAGATCTCAGGGAGTGTCATCCCCAGCTGGGCAGGCATTTCCGAACCACAGGGTAACAGACTCAACCCAGAGGTCTGGGTCCCAGCTCTGTATGACCAGGGCTCCCAGCTTCTAAATGTTGATAACGAAGTCTTTGCCTCAGTTTCTTCATATCTTATTTTTGTGCCTTATATATTCTTTGTCTTACTGACTTTCTGACCCATGTAAAATGTTGGCTTTACTAAACTGAAAGATGAAAGCAGAAAGTTGATGCATTGGAAAATCATGAGTAAGAAAACAAACGAGTGAATGACAAAATAAATGAAGTATTAATGCTTGAAAAAAAAGTGGAGCATATTTTAAATTGATAGTTCAGGGAGATTTTCATATTATATTATGACTTTTATTGTAAAGAGTTTAAATCCTTTTTAATGAGAAAATTGTTTACATGCAAGAGGTGAAAATTATCTCAAAGAAAAAGTGGAGAGAGGGAGAGAGAGAGAGAAAACAAGAGAGAGAGAGAAAGAGAGAGGAGACTGAATTAAAACCAAAGGAAAAGAATGCTGGCCTGAATGGACTGGATTAGGACAGCGACCACGTGTCATAGTTCTGGCTCTCCTGCTTTCATTGGTTTCCTTGCCATCTTGTTTTGTTTAGCATCAGAACCAAATATAATTGTCTTGGTGTCCATGACAAATTGTAAAGTCACTTTAGATGCAGTGGCCGCACTTGACAGATTGAGGGGAAGGAAGCTGATCTGCATGACCAGGATTTCTCCCATTTCTCTGGGATCTTGACTCACACTTGCATTCTCTACCATGAAACTGAGTGTCCTTGAGGATTGCTTTGACTTCTTGAACACATCTGAGAGTCAGATTACAAAAGAATGGCCCACACCATTCATGTAGCCAACGTAATTTTGATCCACAATCCAGGGGAAGTTTCTAGGCCTCCAAGCACCACTAAAGTAACCTGAGTAATCTCTAGTACTCCAGAGACCAAATAGTACCACAGCCTAGAGTCCTCACATGGAGCCATTGGCTCAAGAAGGGGGTAAATCATATGAAGAAACTCTGGGGCTTCTGAGCACTGCCTGAGAGCACTGCTCAGAGAACAATATCTCATGCCATCTCCTTGTAATACTATTACTATCCCAGGAATGACTGAATACCCAATTTAGTCTGCTAGGCAAACAATCTCCCACTTAGAATACTATAGATACAAAGAACATTTTAAGATTTTCACTTTGAACTTTTTTTTCTCAACACTATAGTCTTACTTCCAATGCACAATTCAAAAATAACTGAGATTACTCTTTATCTTTGATAAAAAATATACCCATTTTCAAATTGATAATACTCCTTTATTCTCCTCCATCTAATTATCAATTATTCCCCATCTAATCATTATCACCACCTTTAAACCCTTCTTTTACATATTTCCTTCTCTATTCCATGTCATTTTAACTCACTCATGATTCTGTACCACATCTTACAGGGTTTGAAATCTTTTTTACATTGTTGTTATTGTTGTTGTTTAGGTCACACCTGGTGGTGTGCAAGGGTTACTCCTGGTTCTTTGCTCAGGAGTCATTTTTGATGGTGCATTGAAGACCATATAGGAAGCAAGGGATTCAACCTGCGTCCACTCATTAAGTGCAAAGCAAACACCTTGCTATCACTCTAGCCCCACGACTTGGGATAATTTAAGAGGGTTTAGATTATCTTAAGACAGTGCTTATAACCAAAAAAAAAAAAAAAAAAAAAGGGCCCGGAGAGATAGCACAGCGGCGTTTGCCTTGCAAGCAGCCGATCCAGGACCAAAGGTGGTTGGTTCAAATCCCGGTGTCCCATATGGTCCCCCGTGCCTGCCAGGAGCTATTTCTGAGCAGACAGCCAGGAGAAACCTCTGAGCACCGCCGGGTGTGGCCCAAAAACAAAAAAAAAAAAACAAAAAAAAAAACAAAACAAAAAAAAAAAAAAAAAAAAAAGACAGTGCTTATGCAAAAACAAATTTAAATGCCCTTTTAACTTATCAATTTGTTCATTTATTAAGTTCCTTGCCTGAATTCATCTTTGAATTCTTTATAGCACTTAATCTTATTTAGAATTTGGTCACATCAAAATTATATTGAGTTACTTAACCTCCATCCTCTCTTCTCCTTTCCAGCTTACACATGTACTATTTACTCTTCTGTACACTGAACGTGTTGCTTCTTCTACTTGAGGTTCTCTTCCCCCACTAACTCACCCCTCCAGCCTCCTCCTACAGAAGCTTCCTTTGAGAGCCCAAGCCTACCAAGTTCCCTTCCTCTGTAGTACATTATACCTTGTCTCACCCACGCCATTGCTCTCAAATCACCTCTCCTATTCCTGTCTTCTCTGTGGGTCTTATTCATAGCACCCAGAATAAATGATGTGTCTTGCATAGAGTACCGTTGTACTCTGAGGATGTAACCCAATTCCATTCCACATAGGAGGCACTTGATAAATGCATGGAGACCTAAATTTAATACACTTTTGCTGAATGATTGTATGACATTGAAGCAACAAATCCATGAGCTGCCATTTTCTCCCCTGGACACATATTTATCTCCTTCTTCCCCTGCCAAAACCCCAATGATTGCTTCACTGCGCTGTATAATCTTCCTGTCAGGTCTCTGACACACAAAACACATGTAATCATTCCATTATGAGGGCTGGCACTAAGTTTAAGCTGAGTGTGCAGATTTATTAGGTCTTGTACCAGGAAACCCATGAGGCAGAGAGTTTAGGGGGGGATTTCCAAAAGGGATGTAAAATATCTACAAGCCCCCCTATACTTCAAGGCAATTCTATGCTCCTGTGAGGGTCCCAACTGTCTTTGCAGATTGTTTCTCCATCTACTTTTCAGATATACAGAGGCTACTGCTGTAGACTAAAATACAGAGGAAAGTGAGGGTTGTACCAATGCATTTGCTCCCTCCCCTCCTACCAATGTACCTAAGTACTTAGTACTTACTCACCATTGCTGTGGGAGGAAAGGCTGCATCATTTTTGATATTCATATTTGATGTTCATTTGCTTGAAAGTAGGTCTTGCACAATTGGCTAATTTTGTTCTACCTATATAGTTGCAGATTCCTTTTCTTAGAAATAAAAGGTACTAGGTACAGTGGACAAGATTGGCTGGTGTTTATTCTAACATATCCCAAGTGTTTTCTGTCATTTTTGCCCCAAAATGTCATTTTAAAATCTCCAAACTTTTAGGTTCAATTTCTATCTTACCTCCTCTAAAAAGCACCAGTTATCACTTTGTCTTCTAGAACTCTCAAAGTTCTTAGTGTAGCACTTCATTACACTTTCTGAGTAGTATATTTAGTGCACTGGGATTTATGAAGCCCAACATTTGTTCCAAGTCCCTCTGTAGTTACTGACTGAATCACTTCACAACTGTGAATTTTTCCTCCCCTTAATATTTCTTATTTCCTTACACCTTTCCCTCCTGCACTTTTATTCCCTGTCCTCTTTTCCATTTTCTTTTTTGTTCTCTTTTTTGGGGGGTTGGGACAAAAGAGAGTCATTCCTCTCTAGTAGTGCTTCATAGGTCCTCATCTTCTTTTACTAATAGTCAAAATCTTCCTTTTGCTTGCTCCTTCTAATATATCTTTGTCTCTATAAAAGAACAAAATTCTACCTGCCATACATGTAATCAATTCTATGAGGAGGAGGATCTAATGACATTGTGAGAAATGGTGAAAACTTTAGATTGAACAAGAAGCAAAGGATAGGGACCAGAAAGCAAGACTCATTGTCCCTTTTATTTTATAAAAGGTAGTAGGGTGATATAGAACTAAAGGCAACAACTAGTTGTAAATGAACCAAACAACCCCGGGGGGGGGGGGGGGAGAGATAAAGGTCAATTTTGAATGGAATGAGTAGTCATTGCCAAATCACTTATTGAGAGGGCTAAAACCAAAGGGCCAAATACCAGAGTGGGGTGGCCAAAAATGATCAAAAGCCCCAGAGACAGAGTGGAGAAAAACAGACCCACTGAAGTTTCTAGTTTGCCATGGGAGATCAACCAATGGATAGGCTTAGCCATGTGGAGTTCTAGGTTCACAGAAGAGGCACACAAATGTTCTTGAAGGATATAGGTTAAGAACCTCATTTGCTATGGGGAATCTAATTAGAATCTTCCTGGTAAAAATGACATTAGATCCTGCAATGCATATTAAAAAAGAAGAAATAATAGAGTGCTCCATTCACATGATTGCCCAATGAATGTGTATGAAGGAGCAGAGAGAGCTTCAGTTTTCTTGTCAGACTTCCAAGACCTTGGCAGGAGTTCAGTAATTTACTATATGGTGCTATATTTTTTAATTTAAAAAGCAAACTATTTAACCAAATTAATTCTCTCTTTCCACTCTGACTTCCCTTTAAACAGTTCTATAAATAGAGAAGGCTTTCAGGAAGATACCTTTATCCACTCAAACTAGAATAGCCAGGCACTGGGATACTAAGAGAAGATCAGAGGTGCTCTAGGGATATGTATGTGTTCGGAATGACCCAAGAACAAAAGTATGGATTATTCATGTATGTATATATAAATAGTCTCATACATATCACAGAATATGAATGTTATAAGAGGCTAGTTTATGGGAAATTCAACTCAACATGAGACACTTGATAGAGGCTTTCCTAAATCTTAAAAATGTGAATAGTGTTTCCCAGCCAAGATACCCTTCAACAGATGAATGGCTAAAGAAACTGTGGTACATATACAAAATGGAATATTGTGCAGCTGTCAGGAGAGATGAAGTCATGAAATTTTCCTATACATGAATGTACATGAAATCTATTATGCTGAGTGAAATAAGCAGAGAGAGAGAGAAAGTCACAGAATGGTCTCACTCATCTATGGGTTTTAAGAAAAATGAAAGACTTTTTTGCAATAATAACTATCAGACACAAAAGAGAAAAGATCTGGAAGTTACAGCTCACCTCATGAAGCTCACCACAAACAGCGATGAGTTTAGTTAGAGAAATAACTACATTTTGAACTATCCTAATAATGAGAATGTACGAGGGAAATAGAAAGCCTGTCTAGAGTACAGGCGGGGGTTGGGTGGGGAGGAGGGAGATTTGGGACATTGGTGATGGGAATGTTGCACTGGTAATGGGTGGTGTTCTTTACATGACTGAAACCCAAACACAATCATGAATGTAATAAAGTTGTTTAAATTAAAAAAAAAAAGAAACATGGATTTAGAAACAAAAAAAAATGTGAATAGTGTTTCCAAGAGAAAGTTATGAACCAAACAACATTTTCCCCATTATTTGTAGGGGATATATTCTAAGATACCTGTGGACACCTCCAGTGAGGTCCCTGATGTACTGTATCTACCAGGGTCTCAAACTCAATTTATTTGGGGGCCGCAGGAGGCAAAGTTGGGGTGATCCTTGAGTGCAAAGTCAGTAGTAAGCCTTGAACATTGGGGGATGTGACCCAAACAACTATAATAAAACAAAACAAAAAAAGATTCCTCTAGGGCAGGGCCACAAAATGTTGTACAAAGGGCTAAAAACGGCCCGCGAACCACGAGTTTGAGACCCCTGACTGTGTATTTCTTATATAGACACACTTATGTAATGCTTGATTTATAAAAAAAGAGATAAGCAGTGATAAATATACAGTAGAGCAGTTGTAAAAATATATTGTAAAGAAAAGTTTTGTCAATTGGTCTCTGTCTCTATCTGTGAAAACACCTTAAAGTGACATTTTTTAGCCATATTGGTCATGGGTGGCTGGAATTATGGACCCGAGGAAAACACTGAAAAATAATTGAGCAATGTTTAATCATAACTAGTAAGGGAGATAGCTCAAGTGGTAAAGCACATGATTAATTTTTGCAAAGGCCTGCTTAGAAGATCAAGCATTCCAGGCCCTGCTCCATGACCCCCAGTAGCACTGGCGTTAATACTGGTGAGCCTGAGTGACACTGGAGGTAACTACTGTCAAAATTAAATTTGGAGCAATCATTCTAGAGGAAAGACACTAATTTTTTTCATTCTTGCTAACCACATATTTTTAATATTTGAGATAATCACAAAGAATGTATGTAGCAACAAAATATATAGACAAGCCAAAAATAGAGCCAGTAATCCAATTTACAATAGTATTAAGTTATTTGGGAATTATCTGTTATTTGTCAGCTTTTTAAGATATGTAATTCGAGGGCCAAAGTGATATTAAAGTGAGTAGGGCACTTGCATTACAGTGACCAGAACAGAGTTTAGTCTCTAGAATCTCATATGGACCCCAGTCCTTGAGAGGAGGATGTGATCTAAAAGCACAGAACCAGGAATAAGCCCTGAGCACATTTGAGTTTGGACCCAAACAAAACAAATTTAATTTTGGAGGATAACATAGAAAAAGATCAAAGGGCTGTGTACATACTTGGCACACAAGAAAGTGTGGATTTGCTTGATCTTCTGAGCACCACTGAGAGTGACTCCCAAACACAATGCCAGTAGCACTGACTAGTATGGCTCACCAACATAATCAAAGAAAAGAAACAAATTGAGGGAGGAAGAAGATGAGGAAAGGAAGCAATGGGAGAACAGGGTTTCAAGGACCTCATATATACCAGTAAGGTGGGAGAGTGGTACAGCTATACATACAAACTTTATTTAGAGTCAACACTAATAACATGAGATCTAATAACATTAGAACTTTCCTGTCAATGTGGTGGGCTTGGTGAGGGGTATAGGAGAAAATCTGTAAGACTGGTGGATAGAAGTTGACACTGATGGTCAGACTGATGCTAGGAATTCCCATATTTAAAACTCAACTATCAATAGCTTTATAAATTACAGTTCTTTAATAAGATAAAAATAAAGATAAAAATTATTTTTGTGGAGGCTGAAGAGATAGCATGGAGGTAGCGCTTTTGCCTTACATGCAGAAGAATGGTAGTTCGAATCCCAGCATCCCATATGGTCCCCACTGCCTGCCAGGGGCTATTTCTGAGCGCAGAGCCAGGAGTAACCCCTGAGCAAAGCCACATGTGACCCAAAAAGTATATTTGTGACTTTTTTATTTACAAATATTTAAATAAATATCTGGGCCAGAGTGCTGGCACAAGCAGTAAGCCCTTGCATGCGCTAACCTAGGACTGACCTCGGTTCGATCCTCTGGCATCCCATATGGTCCCCAAGCCAGGAGCGATTTCTGAGTGCATAGCCAGGAGTAACCCCTGAGAGTCACTGGGTGTGGCCCAAAATGAAAAAAAATGATGTTCACACTTAATGCTGCTTTATGAGATTCCAAGTGTATTTTATTCTAAGTGTATTTTCCTAAAGAAGGCTTTTTAAAATAGAAAAAAATAGCTTCAGGTATTTCTAAACCCAATCTACTCTGGTTAACCAAGATAGTTGTCAGTGGAAGTCATCTATTGGTAACAGTTTCACTAGAAATGCTTATTCTTGCTGATTTTGCAAACCAGTACATGAGTCATGTGTTTTGTATTCCCAGTTAGTCTTCTAACTGGGAGCCACTGGCTTCCTGACCAAGGCGTTGAGTTCTCAGAAAAATCCCTGAAGGTTGACTGTTTCTCCAGGAAGGATGTTGTCTACCAAAATAGGTCATGTGTCCAAAGATCTGTACTGTATGCCAAGTTGCATGTCTGGGGTAACTTTGGCCTTTTTGGTACCTCTAGGGCACTTCTCTTCAGTGATATTTTGGGAGATAAAATGGAATAGCATGGGACCTCTAACAGGCAGAAGAACAGTGGCTGCCAAAGGCAGTGGATGACTAAACACCCTTCAAATCACTTTCAGGTGAAAGAGAGGTGAAGTCTGACCAATTCTTGGCAAGAATGTGGATAGCATCTCTAGTCTGTAGGACCTATGGGAAGAGGGGCTCCATTATGGAGTCATTTAATGTGAAGATCTGAGCATCACCACTCAGGAAAGAAAAAAAGTTGGCACATTTCTGTTCATACTATGAATGGTGGACTGTGCAGAAAATGAGATATTTTTTGTTCTTATATTTTTTTTGAATGCATGCCTAAAATATACTCTGGACATTGATAAACTGGAATAAGACTTCTCAGTTAGTCAGTGTTCTCCATAGAATCAGAATAAATATGGAGGCTGGGAAGGACAATTTCAAATTATTGGCTCAGGTAATCTTATGAGTATTTCATTTGAGAACCAAGAACCTGAATGGAGCAAATTCTTGAAGGAAAGTTGTCTGAATGGAGATCTAAGAAGAAATGACATTCCAGTTTAAGTCCCATGGCAGGGGAATATGAATGTCCCAGCATTTCTGATTCTTTCAGATTTTTTGGTGGGGCCACACCTGATGACTCTCAGGGTTTACTCCTGGCTATGCGCTCAGATATCGCTCCTGGCTTTGGGGACAATATACGACACAGGGGATCGAATTGCAATCCTACCTAGGTCAGCGTATGCAAGGCAAATGCCCTACCACTTGCACCATTGGTCCAGCCCCTCTTTCAGATATTTTTTAACCTGGTTAGATGAGACACACCTGCACCATTGAGGGTAATTTGCTTCATTTGCCCAAATGGACACAAAATTTAATATTTTCTGGAAATCTTTAAGACACACTTCACATATTTAAACAACATCTGACCACAAATTGTAGCATAAAACTGACTATCATTTTCCCCCCCTAGCCTTTCTTTTTCTCTTTCTTTTTGTGTTTGTGTTTTGGGGGGCCATACACATCGATGCTCAGGGGTTACTCCTGGCTCTGTGTTCAGAAACTGCTCCTGGCTCTGGTCATTCATATGTCCTGTCAAGAAAGTATCTGTTCATGTCTTCTATTGATTCTTAAATGTAATTTTTAGCAGAAATATGGTGGGAAGGAACCTTCCTTCATTCACTTTCTATAGAAATGTTGCCTGATTCAACTTTTATAGAAAACTGAATGGAGACAGCTCATAAAATTTATTTCCAGTTGATCATCTACAGCCTCCCCCAAAATAAAAAAAAATTCATTATAAAAGACATAAGCATACCTACATTCATTCCAATAAATATAATAGCCTGTATAGGAAATGAACAAAATTTTCATTGATAGCTGAATTGCTAAAGAAGGTGTGGTATGTACTATTACTGGAAGCATTATGCTAAGTAAATTAAGTCAGAAAGAGGACAGAAACCAAATGATCTCATTCATCTATGATATGTGGAGAAACAAAATGAAATAGACAGTATTAACAGTGACTAATGCTTGGCCTGAGATTACAAGATATATCACCATGGAGGTAATAAAGATAATAAAGAGGGGGACTAAAAATAACATACTTGTAGTGGAAGAGGGTCTTGGACAATTTGATGGTGGTAAGGAATGGTAACATTGCACTTCAAAACCAGAAATGTGGACACTCTTGTAACCAATCATCTAGATGATAATAATAAATTAAAAAACATAACCATCGACTCCGGTCCAGCGGGGCCCAACTGTGAGTGCTGCCTGTTTGTGTTTGTCTCCTGTCCTGTCTTCTAACCTCTTGGGAGTGGGCCAAAAAGGCCCCAGAAAATTCGCTCTCCCAGAGGCTCCAGAAGAGCACAGCTGCTTCATTTCACTTTGCGGCCATGCATTCTTTCTAAGGAAGGAATGCCACTGCAAGACGAAGAAAAAAATCACACTAAGAACTGAGCTGGATCACTGAAGCCCAGCATTTCTGCCTGGACTGTCTTCTCTGCTGTGTGCTCCGGGCTAAGATTTGATCCTGTGTGAGGCTTCATCCACAGAGGGCTCCCCTTCCTTGGAGGCAAGTCGACCCACCCAGAAAGGGTGGAGCCAGAGAAGCATGGCCGTGCACATCATTTAGCCAATGAATACCACCACAACACGTAGAAAAACCCAAAATACAACTGTGACAATGGGGAAACAATGCAGGCCAGCATCAGACATAGAGAATGAAGATGACAACTCTGATGACCAGAAAAAGGCAAACCACCTAATCACTCTCTCAGATAAGGAGTTTAGACAAGAAATATGGAAGATGCTCAAAGAACTCAAAAAAACCATGGATCAAGTTGAACAGAACACGAACAAGAACCAAGAAAATATGAAGACAGAAACCACAAAACTCCAAACTGAAATAACAGGTCAAATAACAGGCCTGAAAAACCCAGTAAATGAATTGAATGACAAAATGGATACACTCACCAACAGGCTAACAGAAACTAAGAATAGAATTGGTGCTGTGGAAGACATGATAAATAATAACTCCATACAGCGGGATAGATTGGAAAAAAAATTAAAGAAAATGAACAATGGAAAAATTAGTCAAAGAATGGAAACATCTGAAAATAGAAGTCTATGATAAGCTCAACAGAAACAACTTAAGAATCATTGGAGTCCCAGAGACCCAGGAAGAAAATTTCCAGGAAGAATCAATGGTCAAGAACATCATTAAAGAGAAACTTCCAGAGATGAACAATATATGCAATCAAATCCTGCATGCCCGAAGAGTACCAACCAAAAGAGACCCCAGAAAAAAATACCCCAAGACACATCCTAGTCACAATGACAAATCCCACAAATAGAGACAAAATTCTGAAAGCAGCAAGATCGAAAAGCGAAATTACATTCAAGGGAACATCCTTGAGATTTACAGCAGACCTGTCACCAGAAACTCTCAAGGCCAGAAAGCAGTGGTGGGACATAGTGACAAAACTCAATGAAATAAATGCTTCGCCTAGAATACTGTACCCAGCAAAACTCACTTTCGGATTTGATGGAAAAATACATGGTTTCACAGGCAAATGACAGCTCAGAAACTTTATAGACTCAAAACCAGTCTTAAGAGAAAAACTGAAAGAACTAATTTAAGACAAGACTGACCAAAAGACACACCAAATTTTGATATAAAGATGGCATTAAATCCCAGGACAATTCTTTCTCTCAATGTCAATGGACTAAATGCACCAGTTAAGAGACACAGAGTGGCTAAATGGATCAAAAAACTCGATCCAGCCTTCTGCTGCCCACAAGAAATGCACCTGAATAGTCAGAACAAACATAGACATAAAATAAAAGGCTGGAGGAAAATTATCCAAGCAAACAACACACATAAAAAGGCTGGAGTGGCCATACTAATATCAGATGATGCAAACTTTATACTCAGGAAAGTTATAAGGGACAAAGATGGACATTTTGTATTAATCAAGGGATATGTACAGCAGGAAGAAATCACTATCCTAAACGTATATGCACCAAATGAGGGGCCAGAAAAATATTTAATACAACTGTTGACAAATCTGAAAAATAATATCAATAACAACACAATAATAATGAGGGACCACAACATGGCTTTGTCAACACTGGATAGGTCAACCAGACTAAAACCCAACAAGAATATACTAGACCTGAGGAGAGAAATGGAAGAAAGAGGCCTAGTAGATATACATATAGAACACTCCATCCCCAGAAACCTGGATACATATTTTTCTCCAATGTACATGGGACATTCTCCAGGATAGACTACATGCTGGCACATAAAACATACCTCCATAATATCAAGAAGATAGAAATTTTGCAGGCTACCTTCGCTGACCACAAGGCTCTGAAATTATATGTGAATTCCAAAGGGACACAGAAGAAAAATTTTAACACCTGGAAGTTAAACAGCTTCATACTGAATAACCAGTGGGTCCGAGATAAAATCAAAGAGGAAATGAAACTTTCTTGGAAACAAATGATAATAAAGACACAAACTATCAGAACTTATGGGACACAGCAAAAGCAGTACTGAGAGGAAAATTTATAGCTTTGCAAGCACACATTAGGAAGGAAGAAGGGGCCTATCTGAATAGCTTAATGATGCACCTCATAGAATTAGAAAGTTCTCAACAAAAGGACCCAAAAATAGGGAGACAGAAGGAAATAACAAAGCTGAGAGCAGAAATCAATGAAGTGGAAAACCAAAAAACAATCCGAAAGATCAATGAAAGCAGAAGTTGGTTCTTTGAAAAAATAAACAAGATTGATAGACCACTGGCAAAACTAAAAAGAAAGAGAGAGAGAGAAACTTGATAAATCATATTAGGAATGAAAAAGTTGGACCCGGAGAGATAGCACAGCGGCGTTTGCCTCGCAAGCAGCCGATCCAGGACCAAAGGTGGTTGGTTCGAATCCTGGTGTCCCATGTGGTCTCCCGTGCCTGCCAGGAGCTATTTCTGAGTAAACAGCCAGGAGAAACCCCTGAGCACCATTGGGTGTGGCCCAAAAACCAAAAAAAAAAAAAAAAAGGAATGAAAAAGGAGAGATCACTACTGATATGGCAGAAATTCAAAGGGTAATCAGAAACTACTTTGAGAAACTCTATGCAACTAAAAACGAGAACCTGGAAGAAATGGATAAATTCTTGGACTCTTATAGTCTTCCACAGTTGAATGAAGAGGATGTAGCATATCTAAACATCCCCATCACTATTGATGAAATTATAACGGTAATCAAATATCTGCCCCAAAACAAAAGCCCAGGCCCAGATGGATTCACTAATGAATTCTTTCAAACTTTCCAAGAGGAACTACTACCAATCCTGGCAAGACTCTTTCATGAAATCGAAAAAATGGGAACACTTCCAAATAGCTTTTATGAAGCCAACATCACCTTGATACCTAAACTAGACAGAGATGCTATGAAAAAAGAAAATTACAGACCAATATCGCTGATGAATGCAGAAGCAAAGATTCTCAGCAAAAACATGGCAAATAGGATTCAATGCCTCATTATGAAGATTATCCACAACAATCAAGTAGATTTCATCCCAGAAATGCAAGGATGGTTAAACATCCATAAATCTATCAACATAATACACAACATCAATAACAAGAAAAATAAAAACCACATGATCATATCAATAGATGCAGAGAAAGCATTTGATAAGGTCCAACACCCATTCTTGATCAAAATTCTCAGCAAGATGGGAATGAAAGGAACCAAATGGCCAAAAGACACATGAAAAAATGTTCCACATCACTAATCATTAGGAAGATGCAAATCAAAACAACTATGAGGTACCACCTTACACCACAGAGATTGGCACACATCACAAAGAATGAGAACGAATAGTGTTACCAGGGATGTGGAGAGAAAGGAACTCTTATCCACTGCTGGTGGGAATGCCGTCTAGTTCAACCTTTATGGAAAGCGATATGGAGATTTCTCCAAAGACTGGAAATCGAGCTCCCATATGATCCAGCTATACCACTCCTAGGAATATACCCTAGGAACACAAAAATACAATACAAAAACCCCTTCCTTACACCTATATTCATTGCAGCACTATTTACTATAGCAAGACTCTGGAAACAACCAAGATGCCCTTCAACAGACAAATGACTAAAGAAACTGTAGTACATATACACAATGGAAAATTATGCAGCTGTCAGGAGGGATGAAGTCATGAAATTTTCCTATACATGAATGTACATGGAATCTATTATGCTGAGTGAAATAAGTCAGAGAGAGAGAGAGAAGTGCAGAATGGTCTCACTCATCTATGGGTTTTAAGAAAAATGAAAGACATTCTTGCAATAATAATTTTCAGACACAAAAGAGAGAAGGGCTGGAAGTTACAGCTCACCTCATGAGGCTCACCACAAACAGGGATGAGTTTAGTTCAAGAAATAACTACATTTTGAACTATCCTAATAATGAAAATGTATGAGGGAAACAGAAAGCCTGTCTAGAGTACAGGCAGGGGTTGGGTGGGGAGGAGTGAGATTTGGGACATTGGTGATGGGAATGTTGCACTGGTGATGGGTGGTGTTCTTTACATGACTGAAACCCAAACACAATCATGTGTGTAATCAAGGTTTTTAAATAATATATATAAAAACCTAACCATCATAATTGACTACTGAATTTGTCAGATCTTTTGTAACATATTAAAAGGGAAAGAAAATTAGGAAAATTGCCAAAACAATCCCTTTGGTCCTGAAGAAACAGTTTTTCTGCCTTTTGCAAAGTATCGACTAGTGTAGAAAAAATTCTTTAGAAATAGTGATAACTCCTGGGATATTTTTTATTACAGTTACAAGTAATAAATTTATTAGGACGGGGGTTTTCAAACTTTTAAACAGAGGGCTAGTTCACTGTCACTCAGACCTTTGAAGGGCCAGACTATAGTTTAAAACAAAAACTATGAAAAATTTCCTATGCACACTACACACATTGTATTTTGAAGTAACAAATAAAAAAGGAACTAATACAATATTTAAAATGAAGAACAAGTAAGTTTAAATAAACCAACGTTCAATGGGAACTATGGGCCTGTTTTTGCTGTTTTTGTTTGAGGACACCTGTCAGAGACTAAGAGGAGGAGTACAGAGACATAGAGAAGGAGGAGTCTGAGAGTGCAACACATCCCACACATGAGCACTGCGGGCCCAGGATGAGTTGGCTGCTAAGCAAGATATCCAACAGTGGCAAAATCACCTGTTGCACATGATAAATGTCCTCAGTGGGCTGCATCTGGCCCGTTTAAGGACCTCTCTATTAGGAGATCTTAGGTAGCTTTGTATCCTGATGTATTTGCTGTACCTCTTAAAAAAATTAAAGTTCTCCTAATAGAAGAGGCTAGATTCATTCAACAAAGGGTCTTAAAGTACAAAACAACTAGACCCTATTATCTAAGCCCTAAAACACCTAGTTTCTTTTTTTTTTTCTCTTTTTTATTTTTATCTTTTTGGTTTGGGGCACATACAACAATGCTTAGGGTTTATTTATAGATCTGTGCTCAGAAACTATTCTTGGAGGGACTCAGGAAACTTTATGTGATACTAGTGGCAGAACCTGGGTTGGTTGTGTACAGGGCAAGCACCTTACCTTCTATATGCTTTCTCTCACATTCTCTTTCTATCCCTCTCTCTTTTTCATCTAAAACAGCTCTTTGCTACAATAAAATGAAATCAAAGAAATACATAAGTTTATCACAAAAATAATCATTCTGTGATAAAGTGAAGCCTGGTATCTGATTATACAGAATAGTTTTACTTAAGCCTGGATCTCTGCCCCAGAAGAAGAAATTTAAAGAGGCTCACAGAATTCAAGTGCATACTTTGTGGATAAATACTACTTTAACTTTAAGTGTTCATGATTGATTATATCATTTTTAAAAGCTTGTAAACAACAATTTGGATTTTCATATCAAATCTTAGGTTGTATAGCTACATAAAATATTATAGAAATATCATAACTATATTTCAACGGGGGGTTTCTAGAACAGTCTTGGCCCCAGATTATAGTGATGAAAAGGAAATAAATAGGATGGAGGGAGAGAAAGATACATGGGAAATAATGAGGAATAAAAGTAAAGGATATCAGGTACATTGGTAGTGTTAAGAAGGACAGAACTAAATATCCAGGGGGTCAACATTAGTAAACTCACGAGACTCAAATTTTAGCAAACAAACTTAGTGTGCCCATTGTGATTTCAGGCAGAAGGCAGCGAATAGGGTATGGGATGAACTTGGGAAGGTTGACAATGGTGGAGGAATTGATGTTGAAACCTGGATGTCTAAAGCTGAACTATGAATAACTTTGTAAACTCAGTGCTTTAAATAAAATATTTAAAAAACAATAAACATCATGACCACCTGTTTTTAAATTTTTAAACTTAGTTTTGATGCGACTGTATAAAAACAAACACTTAAGAAGAAAATTGAGATGAGCTTTTAAGTCTCTTCTGAATATTTATTCTCAATATTACACAAAATATTAAAGTTATGCTATAGGTATCTGGTCTTTATTTATCAGAAAAAATAGGTAGGAAAATGAGTTGAGGAACATACCTGTAAAAAGACACAAATTTATAATGTTGAGGTTTAACTCAGAAAATCAAAATCTTTAGATTCTGAATAAAGCTGGACTGGGACAATAGAAAACAGCCTCCAAGACAACATCTGGGCACACACACATTTAAGAGCACAAAATGAAGTTGTGTGGAAATTCTTCTGAATGGTAGATTAGATATTTGCTTTCTAGAATGATCTCTTTTCAGTGTAGGTAGGAACAGATTCCGCTCTTGGAATGATGGGTGCAAACATTATAAGATCTCTCCCTTCTAAGAGTTCTCTCATGTCTAAGCTGTTCTAAATTCACTAGCAGCAAAAATAAAATGCATGGGAAAGAATGGGATCTGGATTCTAAATAGACATGGTTAGGAAATAGTCCTCTACTCCTACTTGGTATGTTTCTTACTTAGCATCCCCAACTGGTTTGTGGTTGGTGGCCAGCATTCCTGGGATCACTCTGTCCCTTGCCTTCAAAGACTTTTGTGAGGCTGCCCTGATGCTGGCCTGAATGGTCTGTTTTTATCAGGCCCTTGTGAACTCAGTTTCTCTGGTGGAGGCTTCCTCACAGTGCAGCACCTCTCTAAAGATAGATTCCAAATTACTGTTTTATCAAGAAAGAGGTGAATTACAGACTTTGCCTTATTTCCCTTTTTCTTCTTCATAATGACAAGACCACTGCTTTACTATTGTCTGAGATTGGTCAGGTGAGGCACTTGGGTGCTTCTTGTCTACTTTCTGACATGACGGAAGTCACAGTATGGGGGAGGAGAAGAGAAAGAATCACTTGGAAATATACTTGATGGATGGTTCCCTTCTTACTGTGTACTTCAGGAGAGTTTTAATAAATGAAAAGTCCCATATCATTAGACGTTTTGTTTGTTTGTTTTTTGGGCCACACCCATTTGATGTTCAGGGTTTACTCCTGGCTAAGCTCTCAGAAATTGCCCCTGGCTTGGGGGGACCATATGGGATGCCGGGGGATCGAACTGTGGTCCTTCCTTGGCTAGCGCTTGCAAGGCAGACAGACACCTTACCTCTAGCACCACCAAACTGGCCCCATATCATCAGACTTTGAAAGGACCCTTCAGATTTTGTTAGCACCCTAAATCTATTATTCAGAATGCTGAGACAAAAACTAGACTTATTTTGTTTTATATAATTGTTTAATAAGGAAGTATTACCCTTCTAAACTCAAACACATTCAATGCTTAGTATAGTACATCAAAGGTATATCTTGTTCTTTACAGTAAGTTCTCTGAAAACATTATGACATAATTACAGGATACACACAAAATTAAATATATCAGCATGATGCAACTACTCAGTACTGCATATAGTGAATTACTTATAAGACACCACAAGGACACAATTTTTTTTTTTTTTGGTTTTTGGGCCACACCCGATGGTGCTCAGGGGTTACTCCTGGCTGTTTGCTCAGAAATAGCTCCTGGCAGGCACGGGGGACCATATAGGACACCGGGATTCGAATCAACCACCTTTGGTTCTGGATTGGCTGCTTGCAAGGCAAACACCGCTGTGCTATCTCTCCGGGCCCAAGGACACAATTTTTATAAATTAACATGGATTGTTGTTCTAAGGTTTGTGCTATTTATACCTGTTAGTGATAGTGACCATCAACTTTTTTTTAAGGTTTGGAGTCAAAGGAGCACTGTAAAAACAATGTTAGTGTAGCAATTATTGTTTGCATGGGCCCACCAAAGTATGGAGATCATGGAAAGGAAAAACTTTGGCCTAAGTACAAGGAGACCCTACTCCTGAAGTTTCCTGACAGAAGACCATTTCTAGGCTCCAGGCAAACCAGTTTGTCCAATCTCAGTCTCTTCTACAGTGCCCATACAGTTATACCTTTCAAAGTCTCTTTTGTTGATCTCATGCCTCTGCATTGAAGGTCCTGGAACCTGTACATCCCACACTGAAGTCAGGATGGTGCGGAGTGGCGTCTAATTTCATCTCACAATTAACGGACAATGCAGAAAGCCCTGTCCAGTATGCAAGTTGTTGTTGTTGTTTAAATCTTCTCAGTGTTAAGGAAAGACTCTTTTGAGTAAATCAATGTCAGAGCAGCAGTAGGGTCTTCCCTGATAGAGGATTGTTTCCAGGTGATGTCACAAACAACGTTGAATATTTCATAGATGAGTTCCCTGGTTCAGGGGTGACTGGAAAATGCCCAAACCTCTGAGGCCTGTGCCAGGTCATCATGTCAATGTTCAGGGTTTGTAAGGTTCCATTGCACCACAAGATTAGTGGGTTCCCATCTCTATTAGATAAAAACTTATTTGTATGAATAGTATTTTCCATTTTAATGTACCCATGCAAACAAGGAATAATGCTTGGCATGCCCCCCAGCACTCCCTAAGCTAGGGAAAAGGCCTCCTGAATGGGGTGTCTCCTAACCCCATACCTGGGAAGAGCTGGCCTCCAGGATCAAGGCACCGGAAGCCAGCTATCTGCCCGGCCCCTCTCTCTGCTCCTCCTCCCTAGAGTAGGGAGGGGGGAAAGCCTGGGGACCCCTAATAGAGCCCACCTGGAACCCACAGCAGGCACCCGAGGTGGCACTCAGGCAAGGCCTAGAGTCCAGGGGAGAAATAGTGGAACGGCTGGGGGGGCCTGCCAAACACCCCCCAAGCTAGGGAAAAGGCCTCTGGAATGGGGTGTCCCCTAACCGCATACCTGTGAAGAGCTGGCCTTCAGGATCAAGGCACCGGAAGCCAGCTAGCTGCCCAGCCCCTCCCTCTGCTCCTCCCCCCAGACTTATTTTTGTGGAGGGTGTTCAGGGCCCACTCCTATATCTGTATTAAGTAGTCACTCTTTGTGGGCTAGGAGGAACATGTGGGGTGCTGAGGATTGAATTTAGGTTGCCTGCTTGCAATACAACAAATTCTGTTGTCCTAGCTCTTCATCCCCCAAAGTACCAATATTTTAGGTTAGAATATCAGAAACTGGCTAAATAGGTAGTAACATTCTGATTTGGGGCATCCCTGCCCAAATGCTGAATAAGCCCCAATAGATCAGCATTGCTAACTTATATACTTTCTAAGAGAGTTAATCTGTTTTCTAAAACACTCTTGAATTCATTTCCAGAATGTATATCAAATGTAAAAAGGTCATAAAACATAATTTCTACAATAAATAATGGAATTAAACAAATACACAATTCATCGCAATACAGTCATTCTGTACATTCTTTTTTTTTCCTTCTATTTTATTTTTTGTTTGTTTAGGGCCACATTTTGTTGTGCTCAGAACTTACTCCTGGCTTTTAGCTCATGGATCACTCCTTGTGGGCTTAAGGAAATGTATGCAATGCTTGGGACTATACCCAGGTAGGACACATTCAAGGCAAGTGTCTTTCATGCTGTACTATATCTTTAACCCTGTACAAAAATTCTGTACTTGAAGGAGGTCTTGTAAATTATCACAGGGATTTATACTGAATAATGTTATCTAGGCCTGTATTAGGATCAGAAATCCAAAGAATTGTCTTAGAGGAACATTATCAAACCTATTTTAAATACATATTTTTGGTCCTGAGCAAAATGTCACTTTTTCTAAGAAGTTCAGTATTGTCTTATCTTTCCACTGAGTAATTTTTCCAGTGCAAGTTTCTATGTGCAACAGGTAGAGACGTGGATGACTGATGGCCAGGCTCAGAAAGAGGACATGACTCGTGTTAAAACATACAGGTAGGACCCTCTAGAATGTTTTTAACCCCTTTTCTTTTAAATAACTCTATTTGTATTTCTAATATGTGAAATGGTTAACTCTGTAGGAGAGTCAGAGACGGTACCTAATCCCAGCTTGAGGCAATTACTTTAACATGAATTTAAAATAAAATTAAAGTTAACAGTTTAAACTGATGTTTGAGGGTTTTAAAAAGATTTAGTTTCCTTTGGAACCACTGTGTTATTTGATCCAGTACAATCTTTTTGAGCTCCATGCATAACATCTTTACTCAAGTACCATTACTACTAGATTAGATCCATAGGTTGAATTACAAATGTCTAAAAATCTTAAAATTATTAAGCTCAGATTATAGTGTTCAAAGACTATGGTGTTATTTTAGTCTCCTACCATATCCTCCATTTACTATAAACTTGTTATATTGGCATTCAAATAGAATGTCATAAAGCAAGTATGTAAGGAGGTGTTTGGGGTTTGTTTCAAGCTCTTGTGAGCCAAGTTTGCATGGCAACCAAGATGTATAACAGAAACACTCAAATGATCTTTCTAAAAAAAATGCTGAGCAGAACACAAGAGCAGGACAACTTCTGGGTTGGGGCAGACTAGCCAAGCTAGAGAGCAGTAACAGAAGATTTAGATAGGGATAGTTTGTCACAGGACAATGCCTTAGTGATATTCCAAGTCCCCTCTGCTACAGCTGCTAAGTGTTAGCATATCAGAAGCCAAGCCCTCAGAGATGTAACTTCATGGGATTTGCAGATGTTATAGTTGGAAGGACTCTCTGCCACCATCTTGACCAAATCCCTTGTTTTATAGGCGAGAAAATGGTAAAACAAAGACAGCTCTGATTAGTCTCCATTCTTCCAGGCCTGATTGTATACTCAGTGGAAATGCATGGATGCATTCTGACCACATTCTGTGTTGTAGGAATTCTGTGTTCTGTGAATTCTTTTTTGTTTTCTCATTGGGACACAAATCACAAATGTTCTAAATTAGAATTTCAAGAAGCAAGTGTGGGTGCAAAGGCTTAGATTCAGATGTCAAAACATTGCTTGCAGAAAAAGGCCTCCTGGGCTTGAACTGGAAACATAGCTCAAGGGGCTGTCGTACTTGCCTGTAGGCAGAGGGTCTCAGGTTCAAGTCACCTTGTCAAGCATGGAAGTCTATATCACATGTTCTAAGTACAAGTTCTGGAGCACTCCCAAGTGACTTTTAGCACTTACATGCCCTTTGCACAAAATAAAGCAAAGTTCTTTCTGAGATACTCAAATCAATCTACTTAGATCTTTCTCTAAAAAGCTCATTTCATAAAATCAGTTACAGTGATGCTGAACTGTGGAGAAGGGAGTTGAGCTGAATTCAAAGGAAAAGATGCTCTTTGAATTGATTGTGCTTCTTGGAACCTAGATGCAGGTGAAAGAGATGTTAATTAGCAAGTGGCTCTCCCAATCAGAGTACTATTACTCCCAATCAGAGTAGTAATCTGTTGGGAACATTGGGAACTTTGAAAAAGTTTTCTTCAAAGGGGGTGCAACCTTCATGCAGAGCCCACCTGCTTCTCAACGTTCTTATAATTCCAAAGTTTCCTCACCTGACACCAATAAGAATGGGCTGATAAGTACTCAGCTAAATATCACACACACAGAGCAGAATATCTGAATCCATACAATGGATCCAGTCCTCCTGGGCTTGGTCTGGAGACATAGCGCCAGGGGTTGTCATACACGCCTGTATGCAGAGGGCCTCAAAAAAATTAATGGGGTAAGGTAATTGTTTTGTATCTCATATAGCTCCCTGAAGCTCAAGCTAGGAATGATGTCTGAGTACAGGGAGTTAAGTGCTGAACACAGTTGGGGTGTCCCCACAACAAACAACCAAATAAGAAAAAAGAAAATAAAACCAATATTTATACTTCTTCAGCTTAGACAATTAATAGTTTTTCATAATCTCACCTGCTTTTTTTAAATTAAAAAACTGATGTTTTGTAATTCCATTCTCTTCCAGAAACCCAGTTATCCTGAGATTCATCTAGTATTCAAATCTTTTTTAATATATTTTATTTTATTTAAACACCTTGATTACACCTTGATTGTGTTTGGGTTTCAGTCATGTAAAGAACACCACCCATCAACAGTGCAACATTCCCATCATCACTGTCCCAAATCTCTCTCCTCCCCACCCAACCCCCACCTATACTCTAGACAGGCTTTCCATTTCCCTCATACATTCTCATTATTAGGACAGTTCAGAATGTAGTTATTTCTCTAACTAAACTCATCACTCTTTGTGGTGAGCTTCATGAGGTGAGCTGGAACTTCCAGCTCTTTTCTCTTTTGTGCCTGAAAATTATTATTGCAAGAATATCTTTCATTTTTCTTAAAACCCATAGATGAGTGAGACCATTCTGCGTTTTTCTTTCTCTCTGACTTATTTCGCTCAGCATAATAGATTCCATGTACATTCATGTATAGGAAAATTTCATGACTTCATCTTTCCTGACAGCTGCATAATATTCCATTGTGTATATGTACCACAGTTTCTTTAGCCATTCGTCTGTTGAAGGGCATCTTGGTTGTTTCCAGAGTCTTGCTATAGTAAATAGTGCTGTGATGAATATAGGTGTAAGGAAGGGATTTTTGTATTGTATTTTTGTGTTCCTAGGGTATATTCCTAGGAGTGGTATAGCTGGATCATATGGAAGCTCGATTTCCAGTTTTTGGAGGAATCTCCATATCGCTTTCCATAAAGGTTGAACTAGGTGGCATTCCCACCAGCATTGGATAAGAGTTCCTTTCTCTCCACATCCCTGCCAACACTGTTTGTACTCATTCTTTGTGATGTGTGCCAATCTCTGTGGTGTGAGGTGGTACCTCATAGTTGTTTTGATCTGCATCTCCCTGATGATTAGGGATGTGGATCATTTTTTTCATGTGTCTTTTGGCCATTTGTATTTCTTCTTTGTCAATATCTGTCGATTTCTTCTCCCCATATTTTGATGGGATTAGATGTTTTTTTCTTGTAAAGTTCTGTCAGTGTATTTTGGAGATTAGTCCCTTATCTGATGGATATTGGTTGAATAGTTTCTCCCACTCAGTGGGGGGCTCTTGTATCCTGGGCACTATTTCCTTTGAGGTTCAAAAGCTTCTCAGCTTAATATATTCCCATCTGTTAATCTGCTTTCACTTGCTTGGAGAGTGCAGTTTCCTCCTTGAATATGCCTGTAGTCTCAATGTCCTGGAATGTTTTGCCTATGTGTTGTTCTATATATCTTATGGTTTCGGATCTGATATCGAGGTCTTTAATCCATGTGGATTTTACCTTTATAAATGATGTTAACTGGGGATCTAAGTTCAATTTTTTTTTGCAAGTGGCTAGCCAGTTGTGCCAACACCACTTGTTAAAAAGGCTTTCTTTGCTCCATTTAGGATTTCTTGCTCCTTTATCAAAAATTAGATGATTGTATGTCTGGGAACATTGTCTGAGTATTCAAGCGTATTCCACTGATCTGAGGGCCTGTCTTTATTCCAATACCATGCTGTTTTGATAACTATTGCTTTGTAGTACAGTTTAAATTTGTAGAAAGTAATTTCTCCCATATTATTTTTTCCAATGATTGCTTTATCTATTCTATGGTGTTTATTGTTTCAAATGAATTTAAAAAAGGCCAAAAAAGAACTCCTACTTTGCACTGTTCTCCATATTTGCTTGTCCTCTTGCATCATAAGAATTAAATAAGAATTTCTGTTTCCTAGTTTTTTATTTTTATAGGAAAAGGCTTCCAACACAGTAATAATCTGGGTCTCTGCATGTTCCTTACATAACACTTTTCATACTTGAGAGCTTGATTATCTGATTAGTAAGTTTGGAAGTTTTTCTATTTTGAGTGCCAGTTTCTCTACAGAATGTATACAATCAATTCTAGTAAACAGCCTGCCTATTACCCACCTTTGCAAAGATGACCCAAGACAAAAAACTGTGCCAACAAACTATACAAGACTATGTTATTTGGGGGAAAATGTAAGGGGAATATTTAGGCAACTTATGAAAACCACATTCTTTCAATCATCTACAGGATTGATATATGTGCTATTTTATCTGTGATAAACACAATGTCTTTCAGTTGATTCTGAATTTGGAACCTAAATTCTATCTGGTACATATTTGAAATGCAAAATTCTAGCACATTTATTTGGAAGAGTCTGTGTTGATAACGGAAAAGCCCCAAAATTATCTTTCTAGTCTAGATAGAGATTTCAGGAGCTGGAGGAAGAAAGAAAAGTTAGAATGGAAGTAGGAGTAAACAGGAACTCTGTATCTCCAAGAAAGGACACTGAAAGTGGAATGGGTTGATCCTGAGAGCTGGGCAGACATTTATCTCATGCCTACTTATTTTTCTGGGTAGGTTTTGGCAAAAGAACAAGATTTAGGGGGTAATTGTTGGTAAGTCTAGGCAGCTGGATCTGAGCTGCAATTTGAGGTCTCATATCTGACCAATGTGGTGCAATAATGTTAGCCTAATCAGTATCTTATCACCAAACCCAGCATGAATTTGGTAGAAATCCAGCAGACTGAAACACATTTACGAAGGTAGCATAACGAACTCTGCATGGATGGTGAGAGTGTTTTGAGAGATACTAACATGAATGACAGACAAACCCTGAGAGCAAAGTCCCCACCTTCCTTGTGCCTTGCCATCTGAGAGCCACTCCCCAGACTTTATTAAGGTCCTGGGGGGAAAAGGAGGGGATCTGAGAATAGTTTGAGTTATTTCTATCACCTAACCAAATATGATTCCATAAAAGATATGTATAGTTACTAAATAATTTAAGAAAATCATGCTTCTGGCTTAGCTAATTTGATGAACTTATATTTGCCATATACACATACCCCTTGGAATTTCTAAAATCTCAATGTGGTCTCCCCAACAGACAGATCCCAACCCTAGATTAGAAGAAAAACCAAGTCATCTCAAATTGTAACTATGCTTTGATGGGAAAACTGGTGTCCACAAGCGAGTGGAGTTCTTAGAAGCCTTGGCCAGTTTTAGTAAGAGTTCTGGACTATGATGAGTTCAATTCTGAAAAACATCTACAAAGCTATTTTCCTGGATGGATTTGATGTTCCTAACAGCAGAGGACAGATGGAAGACAGCTTTATTGAATTGTAAATGTAGACTATTCTAAGACCGTGAATTACTAAAGTTAAAGCTTTTCCTGGAAAGAAAAGGATGACTTGGGTTGCAGAGTCAGCAGGACCTGTTCAAGCCACAGATTTACTTAACCACTTCATTACTTACAAATGTTGATGTATAACACCCTAGTCTAGAGATCAGTATCCAGGTTGTTTCCATAATATGACTATGAATGTGGAAGTACAGGTTATCTCAGCGACCCTGATTTCACTTTTTATTTTCAGATGTGGAATGGATACACCATAGGGCAGATCTAGTTTTTTTTTCCTTCTTTATTTGAACATCTTGATTACATAAATGATTGTGATTAGGTTTCTTCAGTCATGTAAAGAACACCCCCCCTTCACCAGTGCAACATTCCCACCACCAATGTCCCAAATCTCCCTCCATCCCACCTCACCCCCACCTGTACTCCAGACAGGCTTTCCAGATCCCTCATTCATTCACTTGATTATGGTAGTTCTCTGTGTAGTTATTTCTATAGCTGTACTCACCACTCTTTGTGGTGAGCTTCATGGAGTGAGCTGGTGTTCCAGTCCTCCTCTCATTGTTTCTGAGGATTGTTACAAAAATGACTTTTATTTTTCTTAAAACCCATAGATGAGTGAGACTATTCTCTGTCTCTCTCTCTCCCTCTGACTTATTTCACTCAGCATGATAGATTCCATGTACATCCATGTATAGGAAAATTTCATGACTACATCTCTCCTGACAGCTGCATAATATTCCATTGTGTATATGTACCACAGTTTCTTTAGCCATTTGTCTGTTGAAGGGCATCTTGGTTGTTTCTATAGCCTGTCTATTGTGAATAGTGCTGTAATAAATATAGGTGTGAGGAAGGGGTTTTTGTATTGTATTCTTGTGTTCTTAGATCTAGTTTTTAAGCTGAGGGAATCTTTAGACCATTTTCCTTAGTGGCTGCACCAATGTAAATTCTTACCAAAAAATGGTAAAGGTTCCTGTTTTCTCCACATTATCATTAAAAATTTTTTTTTGATAATAACCATTTAAATAAGTTGGGAAGGGGGAGAGAAAGATATGGTTACATTTATATATTGACTTAACAAGCACCAAGTCTTTCGATCTTAGACGTAGTTATGCTTTTTATATGTTGGGGGCTTCTAAGTGGTGCTCTAGGATACTGGAAGCTATTCCAGGTGATATGGATCAACCAAGTAGGCTGACAGTTCAATCAATGCTCAGGCTTTGTGGTGCCAAAGGCCACCAAGGCCATAGCCAGAGATGTTTAGGGATTGATTCATGCAAAGTATCTACCACCAACCCCTGTGCTATCTCTCTAACCTTGTCTCTCTATTTTTCTATCTACTCATAGCATCTCTATGGGTTATATATGAACCCTTTACTATTTTGAATAAACAAATGCAGCTGGAGCTGAGCTGTAATTTTGAGGTCTCATAGCTGACCATTGTGGTCATTAGCCTAATCACCAAACCCAGCATGAATTTGGCAGAGATCCAGAAGATTGGATCTCTTCCAATTGCTTCCATTTACCAAGGAAGCATAACAGAATTTTGTATGAATGGTGAGAGGTTTTGATCAGGTTTATGCATAGGAATTTGGGCATTTTATATAGTGATGTTTTGAATTGTTATATAAATTAAGTGATATTTCTTTATGATTTTTGTCATATCCAGAAGTGTGTAGTATTTATTTCTAAAAAATTTATTTATCCTTTATTTATTTATTATACTTTATTCCTGATAAATTTATTCCAGGGATCACTCCTGGCAAAGCTCAAGGGACCATATGGGGATGTCAGGGGTTGAACTGAGATTGACTGTGAACAAGGCAAGTTTCCTACATACAAGGCAAGCACCTTACATGATACACCTTAACTTTGTTCTTAAGTCCAACATCTTATAATGTATCATTCAATTTACCAAAGGACCATATATTTGCGATACTTTTTGCAAATATTTCTTCTTTTGAGCTTTCCAGAAAAACTTATCACTTTCAGAATCTGTTTTACTTTTTACTCAATCATTATCATCGTTATTATTATCATTTGATTTGGAAGCTTCATTGAGAAGTGTCAGGGCTTACTCTTGGCTCTAGATTCTATCACTTCTAGAGAAGACAACATATGTGCAGGAATCAAATTGGGTCAGCTTGTGCAAGGTAAGCACTCTAACTACCCATCTTTCTGGTCTGAATTTGGTTCTTAGACCTTGAATTGCTTTCTGTTGATTGCCTGGATAGATCTATCTAAGTAGAAAGCTAAATAATATCAGAGAAGGCAGCATCCTTGTTTTATTCCCAACTAAATTAGGAAATCTCATGCTTTTACATTTGTAAAGGCATTGAGTCCTGGCTTGAGAATTGCATAAATGTGTAGACTTGTGTCTATATTAGTGTCTTTACCACTTATTTCTACTAAATTAGATATTTAACATAAATGAGTGGTTAGGTGAGCATTTGAGACTGTCCTTTCTCTCTTCTGGGACATGTTGACAGATGTCCCAAACAAGCTCAGTCCCCAGGGTCCTCTAGCCGCAGTGAACTTTTGTTTCCAGTGCATGAACTTCATGTTTGCTGAGTTTCAATTGTGTTTGTTCCCAATATAAAAGCTAGGCTTGTCATTGCCATCCTGTTGTTTATTGTATAAGTTAATAAAATATTAATGAAAAGGTATTTATTATATTCCCTGCATATATAAAATAGTTCCTTATTTTATATAAATAATTTACTTACATAGAAATTTAAGTCATCATAAAGATATATAATATATTAGAAATTCTGTCATATAGTTGACATGGTTTAAACTAAGTTCCTGACATGTAGGAAAGGTTTGAATGAACTTAATAAATAACGAGAGGAAAAGAATGTATTCTCACTTATTCAAATCTGCTTTAATGTCTCTTAGGAATTCTCAATTGTACTTTTTTTTTATAAAGCATTTGAACATTTATTTCTATTTATTCCTAAATATGTCAGATTTTACTGCTATTATAATTTGCTCTTTCTATTGCATTTTATCTTCTAGCTAGTGTGTATATGTGTGTATAACAATTGTTAATATCTTTAGATAGCAAAACAACATGCTGAGATCTAACTTTCTCTGCCCCATTCTACCAGTGGTCAGTAATGAACATCACTGAGTTCTCATGGAAAGGGGATTTGACTGAGTTTTAGGTCTAGAACTTTTGTGTTTACATTGGGCCTACTTAGAAAATGAAACAATGAACAATGACTCAACCCGTTCAATACCTACAACCTACAGAAAAGTAGGTAAGGTTCGGTAAGGTATGATCTTTTCTGACCCAATTGTTATACAATGTGAAATCCAAAAATATGTTCTCAATTCAATCCTATTAAAATGCCATTAGCATAAATTTAGCATAAAGTTTTTCCAGGAATAACTCTTATATTTTAATTTTGGTGACTTTTCCTATATAAGCTTTCTATTGCTTGTATAACTACCCAACTTTTGAGGTTTGAAGCAATAAATTTATCATTGTATCATCAATGTAAGTAGATCAAAAGCCTAAAATGGGACTCACTGGGATAAATTTATGGTGTTGTCAGAGCTACATTTCATCTGGAGGTTGCAGAAAATAAAATTCTTTTTCCCTTCTCAAATTTTTAAAACCACCTAGATTCTTTGGCATATAACCTCTTTATTTTGAAGCTTTCATTTTGGTTCAAAAATTAACCTTTGGTTCTGTATTATCTTTTTTGTATAACATGAATCTTGTCCTCTTACTCATATAAGAATTTTTATGTTTACATTAGACCTACTCAGACAATGAGCAGAATTTTATGTCAATATGTTTAGCTTTATTACATCTGCAAAGTCCTTTTTGCCATGTAATGTAGCATATTCATTCACCAGGTTATGGAAAGTAGAATGTAGACCAATTTGAGGACCATAATTCTATTTACCACATTACTTACTTTAATATTTTCTTTACCTTCTTGGCTGCTGGAAAATCTTAGTAAAGTGTGGCCTCCAGGGAATAAAGAGAATGTAGGAAGGAATAGACAATCCAGAGTCTGATACATCTAGATTTGAAACAAGACCCTACTTAACTCACTGGAAACTTGTGTCTGTAGGGGCTGTAGCAATAGTACAAATGATAGGGCACTTGCCTTGCATATGACCTACCTGGGTTTAAACCTTGGAATCCCATACATTCTCCCAAGCTTGTCAAAAGTGGTTCATGAGTGCCAGGAGTAGCCTATGAACATTGCCAGGCTTAACCCCAAAACGTTAAAACAAAAACAAAACCTATTAAGTGGCTCACATTTTTTATTAGTATCTTTATTTAAACATCTTGATTACAAATATGATTGTGATTAGGTTTCAGTCAGGTAAAGAACATCCACTTTTCCAGTGCAACATTCCCACCTCCAATGTCCCAAATCTTCCTCCATCCCACCCCACCCCCACCTGTACTCTAGACACTTTCCAGTTCCCTTATTCATTCATATGGTTATAGTAATTCTCAGTGTAGTTATTTCTATAACTGAACTCACCACTCTTTGTGGTGAGCTTAATGAAGTGAGCTGGAAGTTCCAGACCTCCTCTCATTATCTCTGAGGATTCTTGCAAAAGTGACGGTTATTTTTCTTAAAACCCATAGATGAGTGAGACAATTTTGCATCTATCTCTCTCCCTCTGACTTATTTCACTCAGTATGATAGATTCCATGTACATCCATGTATAGGAAAATTTCATGACTTCATCTCTCCTGATGGCTGCATAATATTCCATTGTGTATATGTACCACAGTTTCTTTAGCCATTCATCTGTTGAAGGGCATCTTGATTGTTTCCAAAGCCTGGCTATTGTGAATAGTGCTGAAATAAATATAGGTGTGAGGAAGGGATTTTTGTATTGTATTTTTGTGTTCCTAGAATATATTTCTAGGAATGGAATAGCTGGGTCGAATGGAAGTGCAATTTTCAATTTTTGGAGGAATCTCCATATCGCTTTCCATAGAGCTTGGACTAGACGGCATTCCCACCAGCAGTGGATAAGAGTTCCTTTCTCTCCACATCCCCACCAGCACTGATTGTTCTCATTCTTTTGTGATGTGTGCCAATCTCTGTGGTGTGAGATGGTATCTCATCTTTGTTTTGATTTGCATCTCCCTGATGATTAGTGATGAGGAGCATTTTTTTCCATGTGCCTTTTGGCCATTTGTATTTCTTTTTTTTATCAAAGTGTCTGTTCGTTTTTTCTCCCCATTTTTTGATAGGATTAGATGTTTATTTCTTGTAAAGTTCTGTCAGTGTCCTGTATAATTTGAATATTAGCCACTTATCTGATGGGTATTGGGTGAACAGTTTCTCCCAAAAGGTGGGTGGCTCTTGTATTCTGGGTACTATTTCTTTTAAGGTGCAGAAGCTTCTCAGCTTCATGTATTCCCATCTGTTTATCTCTGCTTCAACTTGTTTAAAAAGTGCAGTTTCCTCCCTGAAGCTGCCTTTAGCCTCAATGTCATGGAGTGTTTTACATGTTCTATAAACCTTATGGTATGAAGTCTGATATCAAGGTCTTTAGTCCATTTGGATTTTACCTTCGTATATGATGTTAACTGGTGGTCTATATTCGCTTTTTTGCAAGTGGGTAACCAGTTCTGCCAGCACCATTTGTTGAAGAGGTTTTCCTTGCTCCACTTAAGATTTCTTGCTCCTTTGTCAAAATTAGGTGATTGTATGTCTGGGGAACATTGTCTGAGAACTCAAGCCTATTCCACTGAAATGAGGGTCTGTCTTTATTCCAATACCATGCTGTTTTGATAACTATTGCTTTGTAGTACAGTTTAAAGTTGGGGAAAGTAATGCCTCCCATATTCCTTTTTCCTAGGAATGCTTTAGCTAATCGAGTTTATTATTCCAGATGAACTTCATAAGTGTTTGATCCACTTCTTTAACGAATGTCATGGGTATCTTTAGAGGGATCTCATTAAATCGGTATAATGCTTTGGGGAGTATTGCCATTTTAATGATGTTAATTCTGCCAATCCATGAGCAGGGTATGTGTTTCCATTTCTGTGTGTCTTCTCTTATTTCTTGGAGCAGGACATTTTAGTTTTCTTTGTATAGGTCCCTCACATCATTGATCAAGTTACTCCAAGATATTTGAGTTTGTGTGGCACTAATGTGAATGGGATTGCCTTCTTAACGTCCATCTCTTCCTGATTATTATTGGTGTAAAAAAAGGCCATTGATTTCTGTGTGTTAATTTTGTAGCCTGCCACCTTGCTATATGAGTCTATTGTTTCTAGAAGATTTTGGTAGAGTCTTTAGGGTTTTCCTTTTTTAATATAATTTTTATTTTAATTATAGTGGCTTCCATATCATTCACAGTAATATTCCAGGTACATATTTACATTGAATCAAGGGAATTGCCACCACCGAATTTTCCTCCCACAACCGCTCCCATCCTGCCTCTCATATCCTTCACTCTTCCCTCCCCCCCAGGTGCTGCTAGAATGCATGGTCCCTTCTGTGTTTAGTATTACTTAGTGGTCTTATAACTGTTTGGTCTTGGTGCCTCCATTACTGCCCCCTCTAATTGGGAGGCAGGACTAGAAAGCTCAAGTTATGTGGTTTTGTTTGGGGAAGAGAAAGGTAATATGATGGGGTAAAAATTGACTATGCCGACTATGAGCAGAGTCATTCTAAAGGCTCTCATCCTTGGTTTGAGAGACGATGGGAAAAAGAAGAAGGTGAAACATCACAACAGTTCAAAAAGAGGAATCAAATAAGATATCCAGTGAGCACTACAGAACTAAAAATATGCACCACATAGTTGCCAGGGTTTTATAAGTAAAGTATCATGTCATCTGCAAACAGTGAGAGCTTGACTTCTTCCTTTCCTATCTGGATTCCCTTGATATCTTTTTCTTTCCTGATCACTATAGCAAGTACTTCCAGTACTATGTTGAAGAGGAGTGGTGAGAGCACACAGCCTTGTCTTGTACCAGAATTTAGAGGAAAAGCTTTTAGTTTTTCTCCATTGAAGATTCTATTTGCCATTGGCTTGTGGTAGATGGCTTTAACTAGATTGAGAAAAGTTCCTTCCATTCTCATCTTGCTGATGGGTGTTGATCCTTATCAAATGTTTTCTCTGCATCTATTGATATGATCATGTGATTTTAATTTTTCTTGTTTTTGATGTTGTGTATAATGTTGATAGATTTACAGATGTTAAACCATCCTTGCATTCCTGGGATGAAACCTACTTAGTCATAGTGTACGATCTTCTTGATGATGCATTGGATCCTCTTTGCTATGATTTTGTTGAAGATCTTTGAATCTGCATTCATCAGGGATATTGGTCTGTAATTTTCTTTTTTGGCAGCATCTCTGTCTGGTTTTGGTAACAAGGTGATGTTGGCTTCATAAAAGCTGTTTGGGAGTGTTCCCGTTTTTTCAATTTCATGGAAGAGCCTGGCTAGGATTGATAGTATCTCCTCTTGAAAGGTTTGAAATAATTTATTAGTAAATTCATCTGGGCCTGGGCTTTTGTTTTTAGGCAGACGTTTGATTACAGTTTCAATTTCCCCTATAGTGATGGGGGTGTTTAGATATGCTACATCCTCCTTACTTAACCTTGAAAGGTTATAAGTGTCCAAGAATTTATCCATTTCTTCTAGGTTCTCATGTTTTGTAGCATAAAGTTTCTCAAAGTTGCCTCTGACTATCCTTTGAATCTCTGCAATATCTGTCATGATCTCCCCCTTTTCATTTCTAATACAGGTTATCAGCTTACTCTCTCTCTCTTTCTTTGTGAATTTTGCCAATTGTCTATCAATCTTGTTTATTTTTTCAAAGAACCAACTTCTGCTTCCATTGATCTTTTGAATTGGTTTTTGGGTTTCCACTTCGTTGATTTCTGCTTCAATTTTGTCATTTCCTTCTGTCTTCCTATTTTTGGTTCCTTTCGTTGGTCATTTTCTAATTTTATGAGCTGTGTCTTTAAGTTATTCAGGTATGTCCCTTCTTCTTTCCTGATGTGTGCTTGCAAAGCTATAAATTTTTTATATCAGGACCGCTTTTGCTGTGTCCTATAGATTCTGGCAGTTTGTGTCTTCATTATAATTTGTTTCCAGGAAAGTTTGATTTCCTCTTTTATTTCATCTCGGATCCACTGGTTGTTCAATAGCAGGTTGTTTAATTTCCAATTGTTACAGTTTTCTTCTGTGTGCCTTTGTAGTTCACATTTAATTTCAGAGCCTCATGGTCAGCCTGCAAGATTTCTATCCTCTTGATTTTATGAAAGTATGTTTTATGTGTCAGCATGTGGTTTATCCTGGAGAATGACCCATGTACATTGGAGAAGAATGTGTATCCAGGTTTCTTGGGGTGGAGTGGCCTACATATATCTAGTAGTTCTATTTCTTCCATTTCTCTTTTCACGGATAGTATGTTTTTGTTGGGTTTTAGTCTGGTTGATCTATCAAGTGTTGACAGGGCCAGTTGAGGTCTCTGACAATTATTGTGCTATTATTGATGTCTTCTTTCACATTTGTCAATAATTGTATTAGATAATTTTCTGGTCTTTCATTGGATGCAAATATGTTTAATAATCTGATTTCTTCTTGTTGTACATATCCTTTGATTACTACTAAGTGTCCATCTTTGTCCCTTATCACTTTTCTGAGTATAAAGTTGGTGTCATCAGATATTAATATGGCCACCCCAGCTTTTTTAAGGTTGTTGTTTGCTTGGATAATTTTCCTCCAGCCTTTGATTTTGAGTCTATATTTGGTTTTAATATTCAGGTGTGTTTCTTGTAGGCAACAGAAGGTTCAATTCATCTTTTTGACCCATTTTGCCACTCTGTGCCTTTTAATTGGTGAATTTAGTTCGTTGACATTGAGGGAGATGGTTGTCATAGGAATTAATGTCATCTTTGTAGATAAGTTTGCTCTTTTTTGTTGGTCTCTCTTGTCTTAAAGTAGACCTTTCAGTTTTTCCTTTAAGGCTGGTTTTTTATCTGTGAAGTTTCTGAGCTGTTGTTTATCCATGAAGCTATGTATCCTTCCTTCAAACCTGAACATGGGTTGGGCTGGGTGCAGTACTCTCGGTAAGTCATCCATTTCATTCAGTCTTGTCTCAATATCCCACCACTGTCTTCTGGTCTTGAAAGTTTCTTGTGACATGTCTGCTGTGAGTCATAAGGATGCTCCTTTGAATGTAATTTCTCTTTTTGATCTTGCTGCTTTCAGTATTCTATCTCTATTTGTGGGATTTGTCATTGTAACAAGGATGTGTTTTGGGGTGTTTTTCTTCAGGTCTCTTTTAGCTGGTACTCTTTGAGCATGCAGGATTTGATTGCATGTAGTCTTTAACTCTGGGAGTATCTCTTGATGATGTCTTTGACAGTTGATTCTTCCTGAGGATCTCCTACCTGGGCCTCTGGGACTCCAATGATTCTTATGTTGTTTCTGTTGAGTTTATCAAAGACTTCTGTTTTCATCTGTTCACATTTCTTGAGTACTTTTTCCATTGCCTGATTGTTTGTCTTAAGGTTCTTTTCCAATTTCTTCTGCTGTGATGAGTTTTTCTGCATCTCATCTTCCAGCACGTTGATTCTGTCCTCAACTGCTGTTAACCTGCTAGAGAGGCCATCCACTGAGTTTTTCAGTTGAGCTACCATGTTTTTCAGATCTGTTATTTCAGTTTGGAGTTTTCTGATTTCTGTCTTTGTGTTCTGTTCAGATCAATCTATGCTTTCTTTGAGGTCTATGAACATCTTCCGTATTTCTATTCTAAGCTTTTTATCCAAGAGGTTAATCAGATGGTTGGAATTTTTTTGGTTATCTGAACTATCATCTCCATTCTCTGTGCATGGTGTTTCACTTTCTAAAGATTTATATTTTTCATAAAAATTGGGACCAGAAAAATAGTGCAGTGGTAGGGCATTTGCCTTATATGGCGACTCAGGACAGACCTTGGTCGAACCCTGGCATTCCATTCTGTCTCCCAAGCCAGGAGTGATTTATGAGCACATAGCCAGGAGTAACCCCTGAATGTCACCGGGTGTGCCCCCCCACAAAATAGGTAATAACCCCTACTTTTTAAGGTTACTGGAAGAAATTAATCAGTTGAAAATGTAAAATGTTTAATTCATGTCTGCTCTAAAGACTAAATACCTGTTATATATGCCCATTTATTCAGTACATAAAATGACTCTTTATTTTATACTTTCAGAAATACTACTTTAGTCACTATGATTTATAATATTATAAAGATGGTGTTTCATTCATGTAATATTCCAAGACCACACCCTTTACCATTGTCTGCTTCCCTCCGTAGTCTCAGGGTCCCCTTCTCACTTCCTTCCCCTATTCCCTGCCATTGTAAATTCACTTTTGTAGAATAGTTCTCAGATTTTGTACCTTTGGCTATTTGTTATTCTTCCTTGTTTCTATATCCCACACCTAAGAGAGATGATTTTAAATTTGTTCTTCACCTTTGCAAATGATACCATCCAGTTCCATCCCCATAGTAACCAATTGTATGATTTTATTTTCATAATTATATTCAAGTAGTACATTATACATATATTATACATATAAAATCTTCATTTCTTTATTCAATTGAAATTAATTCTTAGTAGTACTAAGTAAACTACTTATTTAACTTATTTGAGGCATTTTTTTTTATTTATTTAAACACCTTAATTACATACATGATTGTGTTTGGGTTTCAGTCATGTAAAGAACACCACACATCACCAGTGCAACATTCCCATCACCAATGTCCCAAGTCTCCCTTCACCCCACCCGACCCCCGCCTGTACTCTAGACAGGCTCTCCATTTTCCTGATACATTCTCATTATTAGGACAGTTCAAAATGTAGTTATTTCCCTAACTAAACTCATCACTCTTTGTGGTGAGCTTCCTGAGGTGAGCTGGAACTTCCAGCTCTTTTCTCTTTTGTGTCTGAAAATTATTATTACAAGGGTGTCTTTCATTTTTCTTAAAACCCATAGATGAGTGAGACCATTCTGCATTTTTCTCTCTCTCTCTGACTTATTTCACTCAGCATAATAGATTCCATGTACATCCATGTATAGGAAAATTTCATGACTTCATCTCTCCTGACAGCTGCATAATATTCCATTGTGTATATGTACCACAGTTTCTTTAGCCATTCGTCTGTTGAAGGGCATCTTGGTTGTTTCCAGAGTCTTGCTATTGTAAATAGAGCTGCAATGAATATAGGTGTAAGGAAGGGATTTTTGTATTGTATTTTTGTGTTCCTAGCGTATATTCCTAGGAGTGGTATAGCTGGATCGTATGGGAGCTCGATTTCCAGTTTTTGGAGGAATCTCCATATCGCTTTCCATAAAGGTTGAACTAGACAGCATTCCCACTAGCAGTGGATAAGAGTTCCTTTCTCTCCACATCCCCGCCAACACTGTTTATTCTCATTCTTTGTGATGTGTGCCATTCTCTGGGGTGTGAGGTGGTATCTCTTCGTTGTTTTGATTTGCATCTCCCTGATGATTAGTGATGTGGAACATTTTTTCATGTGTCTTTTGGCCATGTGTATTTCTTCTTGGTCAAAGTGTCTGTTCATTTCTTCTCCCCATTTTTTGATGGGGTTAGATGTTTTTTTCTTGTAAAGTTCTGTCAGTGCCTTGTATATTTTGGAGATTAGCCCCTTATCTGATGGGTATTGGGTGAATAGTTTCTCCCACTCAGTGGGTGGCTCTTGTATCCTGGGCACTATTTCCTTTGAGGTGCAGAAGCTTCTCAGCTTAATATATTTCCATCTGTTAATCTCTGCTTTCACTTGCTTGGAGAGTGCAGTTTCCTCCTTGAAGATGCCTGTAATGTCCTGGAGTGTTTTGCCTATGTGCTGTTCTATATATCTTATGGTTTTGGGGCTGATATCGAGGTCTTTAATCCATTTGGATTTTACCTTTGTACATGATGTTAGCTGGGGTTCTAAGTTTAATTTTTTGCAAGTGGCTATCCAATTGTGCCAACACCACTTGTTGAAGAGGCTTTCCCTGCTCCATTTAGGATTTCCTGCTCCTTTATCAAAAATTAGGTGGTTGTATCTCTGGGGAACATTTTCTGAGTATTCAAGCCTATTCCACTGATCTGAGGACCTATCCTTATTCCAATACCATGCTTTTTTGATAACTGTTGCTTTGTAGTACAGTTTAAAGTTGGGGAAAGTAATTCCTCCCATATTCTTTTTCCGAATGATTGCTTTAGCTATTCGAGGGTGTTTATTGTTCCAAATGAATTTCAAAAGTGTCTGATCCACTTCTTTGAAGAATGTCATGGGTATCTTTAGAGGGATGGCATTAAATCTGTATAATGCCTTGGGGAGTAATGACATTTTGATGATGTTAATCCTGCCAATCCATGAGCAGGGTATGCGTTTCCATTTCCATGTGCCGTCTCTTATTTCTTGGAGCAGAGTTTTATAGTTTTCTTTGTATAGGTCCTTCACATATTTAGTCAAGTTGATTCCAAGATACTTGAGTTTGTGTGGCACTATTGTGAATGGGGTTGTTTTCTTAATATCCATTTCATCCTTATTACTATTGGTATATAGAAAGGCCATTGATTTTTGTGTGTTAATTTTGTAGCCTGCCACCTTGCTATATGAGTCTATTGTTTCTAGAAGCTTTTTGATAGAGTCTTTAGGGTTTTCTAAGTAGAGTATCATGTCATCTGCAAACAGTGAGAGCTTGACTTCTTCCTTTCCTATCTGGATTCCCTTGATATCCTTTTCTTGCCTAATCGCTATAGCAAGTACTTCCAGTGCTATGTTGAATAGGAGTGGTGAGAGAGGACAGCCTTGTCTTGTGCCAGAATTTAGAGGGAAGGCTTTCAGTTTTTCTCCATTGAGGATAATATTTGCCACTGGCTTGTGGTAGATGGCCTTCACTATATTGAGAAAGGTTCCCTCCATTCCCATCTTGCTGAGAGTTTTGATCAAGAATGGGTGTTGGACCTTATCAAATGCTTTCTCTGCATCTATTGATATGATCATGTGGTTTTTATTTTTCTTGTTATTGATGTTGTGTATTATGTTGATAGATTTACGGATGTTAAACCATCCTTGCATTCCTGGGATGAAACCTACTTGATCATAGTGGATGATCTTCTTAACGAGGCATTGAATCCTATTTGCCAGGATTTTGTTGAGGATCTTTGCATCTGCATTCATCAGTGATATTGGTCTGTAATTTTCTTTTTTGGTAGCGTCTCTGTCTGGTTTAGGTATCAAGGTGATGTTGGCTTCATAAAAGCTATTTGGAAGTGTTTCTGTTTGTTCAATTTCATGAAAGAGTCTTGCCAAGATTGGCAGTAGTTCCTCTTGGAAAGTTTGATAGAATTCATTAGTGAATCCATCTGGACCTGTGCTTTTGTTTTTCGGCAGACATTTGATTACTGTTTTAATTTCATCAATGGTGATGGGGGTGTTTAGATATGCTACATCCTCTTCCTTCAACTGTGGAAGATTATAAGAGTCCAAGAATTTATCCATTTCTTCCAGGTTCTCATTTTTAGTGGCGTAGAGTTTTTCAAAGTAGTTTCTGATTACCCTTTGAATCTCTGTCATATCAGTAGTGATCTCTCCTTTTTCATTCCTGATACGAGTTATCAAGTTTCTCTCTCTCTCTTTCTTTGTTAGGTTTGCCAGTGGTCTATCAATCTTGTTTATTTTTTCAAAGAACCAACTTCTGCTTTCGTTGATCTTTCGGATTGTTTTTTGAGTTTCCACTTTGTTGATTTCTGCTCTCAGCTTTGTTATTTCCTTCTGTCTTCCTATTCTTGGGTCCTTTTGTTGAGCATTTTCTAGTTCTATTAGCTGTGTCATTAAGCTACTCAGGTAAGCTCCTTCCCCCCTGATGTGTGCTTGCAAAAATATAAATTTATAAATTTTCCTCTCAGTACTGCTTTTGCTGTGTCCCATAAGTTCTGAGAGTTTGTGTCTTGATTGTCATTTGTTTCCAGGAACCTTTTTATTTCCTCCTTGATTTCATCTCGGACCCACTGGTTATTGAGCATGAGGCTGTTTAACTTCCAGGTGTTAAAGTGTTTCTTCTGAGTCCCTTTGGAGTTCACAAATAATTTCAGAGCCTTGTGGTCAGCGAAGGTAGTCTGCAAAATTTCTATCCTCTTGATCTTATGGAGGTATGTTTTATGTGCCAGCATGTAGTCTATCCTGGAGAATGTCCCATGTACATTGGAGAAGAATGTGTATCCAGGTTTCTGGGGATGGAGTGTCCTATATATATCCACTAGGCCTCTTTCTTCCATTTCTCTCCTCAGGTCTAGTATATTCTTGTTGGGTTTCAGTCTGGTTGACCTGTCCAGTGTTGACAAAGCCGTGTTAAGGTCCCCCACAATTATTGTGTTGTTGTTGATATTATTTTTCAGATTTGTCATCAGTTGTATTAAATATTTTGCTGGCCCCTCATTTGGTGCATATATGTTTAGGACAGTGAATTCTTCCTGCTCTACGTACCCCTTGATTAATATAAAATGTCCGTCTTTGTCCCTTACAACCTTCCTGAGTATAAAGTTTGCATTATCTGATATTAGTATGGCCACTCCAGCTTTTTTATGGGTGTTGTTTGCTTGGATAATTTTTCTCCAGCCTTTTATTTTGAGTCTATGTTTGTTCTGACTATTCAGGTGCGTTTCTTGTAGGCAGCAGAAGGTTGGATTGAGTTTTTTGATCCATTTAGCCACTCTGTGTCTCTTAACTGGTGCATTTAGTCCATTGACGTTGAGAGAAAGAATTGTCCTGGGATTTAACGCCATCTTTATTTCAAAATTTGGTGTGTCTTTTGGGTAGTCTTGTCTTAGATTAGGTCTTTCAGTTTTTCTCTTAAGACTGGTTTTGTGTCTGTGAAGTTTCTGAGCTGTTTTTTGTCTGTGAAACCATGTATTCTTCCATCAAACCGGAAAGTGAGTTTTGCTGGGTATAGTATTCTGGGTGAAGCATTTATTTCATTCAGTCTTGTCACAATATCCCACCACTGCTTTCTGGCATTGAGTGTTTCTGGTGACAGGTCTGCTGTAAATCTCAGGGAAGCTTGCTTGAACGTGATTTCCCCTTTTGATCTTGCTGTTTTCAGAATTCTGTCTCTATCTGTGGGATTTGTCATTGTGACTAGGATGTGTCTTGGGGTGGTTTTTCTGGGGTCTCTTTTGGTTGGTACTCTTCGGGCATGCAGGATTTGATCACGTATATTCTTTAGCTCTGGAAGTTTCTCTTTAATGATGTTCTTGACCATTGATTCTTCCTGGAAATTTTCTTCCTGGGTCTCTGGGACTCCAATGATTCTTAAGTTGTTTCTGTTGATCTTATCATAGACTTCTATTTTCATCTGTTCCCATTCTTTGACTAATTTTTCCATTGTCTGCTCATTTGCTTTAAGTTTTTTGTCCAATCTCTCCTGCTGTATGGAATTGTTATGTATCTCATCTTCCACAGCACCAAGTCTATTCTCAGCTTCTGATACCCTGTCCCAGAGCTTATCCATTTTGTCATTCACTTCGTTTACTGACTTTTTCAGTCCTGTTAGTTGACATGTTATTTCAGTTTGGAGTTTTGTGATTTCTGCCTTCATATTTTCTTGGTTCTTATTAGTGTTCTGTTCAACTCGATCTATGGTTTCTTGGAGTCTGTTGAGCATCTTCCATATTGCTAGTCTAAAGTCCTTATCTGAGAGGTTCATTAGTTGGTCAGTCATTATCTGGTCCTCAGAATTGTCATCTTCATTCTCTATGTCTGATGCTGGCCTGCGTTGTTTCCCCATTGTCACACTTGTATTGTGGGGTTTTCTACGTGTTGTGGTGGTATTCATTGTCTATATGATGTAGGCAGCACACTCCTCTGGCTCCTCCCTTTCTGGATGGGCTGACTTGCCTCTAAGGGAGGGGAGTCCTCCGTGGATGAAGCCTCACACTGGGTCAAATCTTAGGCCCGAGCATGCAACAGAGAAGACAGTCCAGAGAGAAATGTTTGCTTCTGTGATATAGCGCCGTTCTTAGTGTGATTTTTCCTTCTTGTTGCAATGGAGTTCTTTCCTTAGAAAGAGTGCACGGCCGCTCCGCTTCGCTACGCGCCGTGCTCCTCTGGAGCCTCTTTTTGCCCCACTCCCAAGAGTTTCACGCAAGAGGACAGTAGACAGACATAGACAGGTCACACTCACAGTCTTTCACAGTTGAGCCTCACTGGGCCGGTGTACTTTCGCGGATTTTCCCTGCCTGGTGTCACACACAGGGAGCCGGCTTTTGCAAAGCTTAGCCGGTTTTTATGCTCTGAAGTCCCTCCCTGAAAATGGCGTCTGGGCGAGCGAGGTTTCTGGAGGCTCTTTTTGCCCCACTCGCAAGAGTTTCACGCAAGAGGACAGTAGACAGACATAGACAGGTCACACTCACAGTCTTTCACAGTTGAGCCCCACTGGGCCGGTGTACTTTCGCGGATTTTCCCCGCCTGGTGTCACACACAGGGAGCTGGCTTTTGCAAAGCTTAGCCGGTTTTTATGCTCATTTGAGGCATTCTTAAATTTGAAATATATAATAGAAACTTTCTGGAAACATAACTAGTTCCTAGCTTTACTAACTCATAAAGGGCACACACTAGAGTCCCTCAGTTTAGAGTTTATCTTTTAATGACCTGCTTTCAGGACAGGGCTCTCGGCATTGCCCTCTAATTGTTAGGTAAACTAGAGGCCTAGAGGCTGCTCCACATCATCCTGATTTTGATGTAGGATATGCACAGATTCCAGGATCTTTAACTACAGAAACTTGACACCAACAACAGCGACTGTGTAAAAAAATAGAAAGTGTATTGGCACAACAGACAGTGACTTAGGTGGACAACCTAGTATGCCTGGAGCCTAGAGTTAGTCTTTTTTTTTTTTTTTTGTATTACACCCTGAAGCGCTAATGGATTTCTCCTGGCTCTATGCTTAGAAATCGCCCCCAGCAGGCTCAGGAGACCATATGTGATGCTGGGATTCGAACCACCATCCTTCTGCAAGCAAGGCAAACGCCTTACCTCTATGCTATCTCTCTGGCCCCTAGAGTTAGTCTTATGCCAGAAAACTTCAGGGGGAAATGTCTCCTTGTTTTAGGTCAAGGTTTTTCCTTTCAATGTCCCCCATATTTTGCTGGGCCTATCCAAACAACAATTATCACTCTAATACCATTCTTACTGTACTTCTTTAACTCTTATCCTTAAGAAAGAGAGAGAGAGAAAAGAAGAAAAGCTTATTAAACCTTCTGCTGGGCCTGTAATGAGTTAATTGGTCATTCAATATTTTCAAAAATATACTTGCTATTGAACCTTTTCTTTCTCTTCCATCTCATTAGTCTATTTTTTTAAACTTTGCCTTTGTTCTTCCTGAAACAAATGTATTATGATCAATTGTGTCAACTGTGTGATATATTTTCTTTAAGTAAATTTTTTAAAAAATGGACACACACTCCAGGAAGGCAGTTATCAACACCGGAACACACAGAAGGGCCCTTACTCTGCCTCCACCCTCAGCCACTCTGTGCTCAACCTCATACTGGATTCCTCTTGGCACTGTTGGAATCGTAGTATTTTTCAACTTTGGAGATGGGCTATTTTTTGAAAGATTTATTTTTGAACAACTTATGATTGATGACTACAAGTGATTTAAAATGAGAAGTTTCATCACAACTCAGTAAAAATATGTGGCCATATGCAAAATAATTGTGTGTGTTTTAACACAAACTATAGATTCTAGTTATACTTGGGTGTCATAAGTTATTTTTAGCAGAGTTATAGAGAAAGTGGTGAATAATTTTGTTGAAAGTCACTATGTGGAAGACTAAGTTGTTGGTCATTGCCCTACCCTATTAATATTGCTCTGCCTGGTATCTTAAGGTTTTATTGTGCACTTTAACTATACAAGAGAATATTTGATAACATCTATTCATCTTCTAGTCATCTATAGTTCCTTTCCACCTCCTAATTAACCTAACTAAGGTAATAATTTTATGGGGCAGTATGCTATCAAATAAAAGATTCTTTTCATGGTCATGGTGTGGTCCTAGGTTTGTTACTCTGTTTTGAAAATTGAGCTTGGCAAGTCTGTCTGCCAATGTACTTCTTCCTACATCTGCAATTATAATTAAATCCACACTGTGAGATTTAATCATAGAGCTCATATAATAAGTTGGTTGTCATAGTTTTCTGCTACTTTAAGCATATTTAGTTTACAAGCTACTGTATTTCTATTTTTGAAGCTCTTTCTCTTTAACTTTTTCAGTGACTACATTTGGCAAAAGATTTTATTGGTATATACTATACTGTCTTCCTTCCCATTTGACCTAGTTAAAGTGGATTCATGTTTACAAATGCAAGCACAGAGATAAGTTATAGTGGTTTAGCTTTATAGTATTTAAAGTTTTCCTGTTGTAATATTTTTTCTCAATAATAGACTTTGAAGTTATTATCAATAACGTAAACTTTTCTTAACTTAAAAAGAAACTAACTTGTCTCTTAGTAAATTCTTAGTAATTTCATAACTGCAAATATCTGATTTCTAGTAATACAATGTACATATTAGTAGGTATTCTGAATTCCATATACTGTTAAAAAATTAAATTGAATTATTTTCAGATATACTACTGTCTTGATCATCATTTGCCCAAAATATTCTATTTTGTTAGAGCTAGTAATAGTTATTACAGGGTTTAATCATAGATAAAGATTATTTAACATTTTCAGAAAGAGAAGTAAATCAGAGCCTCTACTGGAAATCTATTTTGCTTAAGAAAACAGAAGATGCTAATTAATTGTATCTGAGTCCACTACTACCTTGTCTCCATTTAAGAAACACAGTCATAGAGCAAAACTCAATTGAACAAACAATTATTTCTCTTTTATCATGTCACTAGCATCCATAATTCATTGGTTTCCTGAAAAAGATTCCGATGATTCTCCACTGTGTAGGTCCGCATATAGTAGATTCTAGCTTGATATGGTGAACTCAAATAAGCAAAAGATTATATTGACATAGGAGCAGAACTAATTTCTCACTCACCATCCTTAGATACACAATCCACACTGTAGAGATCTCCCTTTACATTTATCATAGCTATTAAATTTAGAAATTTGTTCCCTGGATATCCCCCATTTCTTCAGTTCTCCCCTTTATATTTTGAACTTGTCCAGTCAGGACTTTTTCCTCACTGGAACTGACACAGGAACTGGCAGCTCCATGTTACACTCTGTTCCTTTCCCTTCACGAGATTATTTTTAACTCCATCAGTCAGCAAGCTGGACAATGGCATTTATTTTGATGTCTGCAGAAGCCCAACAAGTCCCAGTGAACATTCTCTGTAGGCTGCAACTTCAGACAATATTCACTGAAAATATATAAAAGCGGAAGGGATGTCATGAGTAGAAGGGTCTTGAAGTGACCTTAGAGCTACCAAAAAATTAAATATAGTCCTTGAATATATTTATTTTTGTTTTGTTCTATATTATGCACATTACCTTAAAACAAATATATTCCCTTAATAGGGATTATTGTTGTTCAAAATTATTTATATTTAAAGTGAGTACAGAGAGAATACAGAGGGTAAGAAGTTTGATTTGCAGGCAGCTAACCCTGATTCAATATTTGACACCACAAACATTCTTTTGAGTACTTCCAGGAGTGATTCCTGAGCACAAAGTCAGGAGTAAACCCTGAGCACCATCAGATGTGGCCCACACCACCCCTCTCCCAAATATATTTACTCTTGAATGTGAGTCAATAAAAAAATTAAGTATTTGTGTTAAGGTGTTAACTTAAAAGCTATAAGCATATAAAAATATTTGCATTTGTTATTGAAATGAAAAGTGTCAGTTACCTTTTATACTATTTATATAAAAATACTAGAGTAAAAACTATACAAAATGGAAAACACTGAAAGATGGTAACTATCATTCAAATGTAACCACAAATGGTAATTTGAACAATGTAATACTATTGTAATTATAAGGTAAATATAATGTAATATTACAGAAAAATATTTTTGGAAGGAAAAGAAAGTTATAAGACTAGAGAGCTAGTACAGCAGATAGGATACTTGTGTATGTATATATATATATATAGTTGTATATATATGTGTGTGCCTATGTATGAATATATGTGTATATATGTCAATACACACATATATACCTAACCATATATTCATATATACACATGTATGTGTATGTGTATACATAGGATTATGTTTATATGTTTATATGTATGTATATTTATATATGAGTATATATCTGAGTATAAATATATATATATATATATATATATATATATATATATAACCAAGTTTCAATCCCCTCAACCCCATATGGTCCTCTAAATCTTCCAGAAGTGATCCCTGAGCATGCAGCCAGGAGTAAAGCCCTAAATAGGTTTGCATTGAATGAGTGACTAAAAATTAAAGATCAGTCATGATTGTGTATGAAAATAATATAAATTTAGGGGCTGGAACAATAGACAGCAGGTAGGGCGCTTGCCTTGCATGTGCTCGATCTGAGTTCGGTCATTGGCATTCCACATGACTCCCTCAGCATGCCAGGAAGGGGTCCTGAGCAAAGCTAGGAATAGCCCTTGTGTATTGCTGTGTGTGGTTAAAAAAGACTATATATATATACATATATATATATACATACATACATATATAAATTTAGTACATAAAACGTATATAGGATTACGGGGCTGGCGAGGTGGTGCTAGAGATAAGGTGTCTGCCTTGCAAGCGCTAGCCAAGGAAGGACCTCGGTTCCATCCTCCGGAGTCCCATATGGTCCTCCCAAGCCAGGGGCAATTTCTGAGCGCTTAGCCAGGAGTAACCCCCTGAGCATCAAATGGGTGTGGCCCAAACAACCAAAAAAAAAAAAAGAAATAAAAATATATATAGGATTACACACAAATACCTGGTTCTTCATACAAATCGAGAAGCTAATGGTTTCCTTTAGAATTGAATAATCTCCATACAAAATTCATCCAAGAGACAAAGCAGGACTAAAGACATGGTAAGAGCATCTGCTAGGTGTTTACCCCCTTTTTGCCTAGAGAAAAATAAACTGAAGAGGATCCTGATGATTAAGGTCCCCCGTTGTGTGTTTATAGGACCACTGATGATAGGATGGAGGACTATAATCTTAATCTAAGTATTTCTTTGGAATAACATCTGTAACATGAAGCAGAGACCTGCCAGTAACTTTCCAGTAGTTAAGATTCCAGAATTCTGTCATAGGAAGAGATATCTGGTGGCTAGTGTATATTTACCCTGCAAAGACACATACTCATTCTAGAAACATCTGAGAGCAAGGTGCACCCATCATCAAACAATACTTTCAGGATTTCACAGGAATAAAAGCTGAAGAGGCTTTCATTAATAGCTTTTGTAACACAGACCACACTGTCCCCCCAAAATGGGGTGATTACTTTTTTACTAAGTAATAAATTACCCCCCCAAATTATGAAACTTCCCTGTTTAAAAATTCATTTTAGTCTGACAAAACAATTAACATTCTTTCTGAAGTTGAGATCAACATGTGAAAATGTTGTCTGATTCTGTAAACCCAGATGACAGATTGAATATACTATGCATACCTTACACAAGTCTAAAAGCGGGAGAGGGCACATTACATGGAGTTGTTCAGAGTTTGTTTAGAATTGCCTGCCAGCTTCTATTGTAGTCGTCAGTGGAGATTCTGTTGCAAAGGAATTTAAAGGATGGTTTGCTGACATGACTATCTTCTTCAATATATTTAATTGAAGACCCTTTCTTATCGGTCTAGACATGTAACTGTGCCTCATTGTCTACTAAACCCAGTTTTGCCTTAGACCATCTAGGACACTGATGGGGCCTCTTTGAATCAATAAAAGTGTCTAAAAATGAGAATGGAGAAAAGGAAACCATTTTCACAAGTTAACAGAAATACTTTATCCAACTGCCAACCTCTCACTTAGCATTAAGCACTTGTACCACAAAGGCTTTGCCCATTGTTTCTTTTTTCCGGCATTCTTCCTGGAGGTTTTTATAGGCTTTGCCTGTCTGTGCAGGTCCCACAATGAGCTAGCATGAAACATTGGGGTTTGGGTACAAAGAGAACAAGTTCCACATGATTATGCGTTCAGTGAGATCCAATGTGATTTTCAGACATATTGAACTTACACAGCATTCTCTGTACCTGTGCAACTGTAGTATCTGAGCAATTCCGTAATGAAATTCACATGCAATCTCCCAACCCAGCCAGATTTGTGTCAGCGTTCTTAACATGTTCCAGTTGCATGAAATGCTAATTAAAGGCACTCATTGTTAACTGATATAAATAGTCCCCACTTAGCCCATTATAGGTATGGGCTGTAAAACAAACAATTACGTGATAGATGATACATGTGAACACAGAGAAATTCTGTAATGACATTTCTGTAACACTGTAACCTCTTCAACCACCATATGTTCCATATTAGCAGCTAAAAGGGGTGCTGATTGCGAAGGTGACGCACCCTCCAGCTTGCGACTTTTCTTCTAAGAACAGAAAGCACCTCTGAAGGATTGACATTACAAATGGAGTTTAGGCAATGAAATCATTAATGTTAGCTGGGTTTTAACTGTTCCATGTGTTTGAGATTCTGCACTCTGGTGCCAAGCAATAGCATCAGGCTACCTATACAATTCTTGGATCTTAGAATAGGACAATCAAAGGAAACCATTACCTACACAGAGTGAGTCTCTCTTCAAAAGTCTCTAATTTGTCACTGGGCAAATTAAATTTTGACACAGTGAGAAATTGAATTTAAAACATATTCTTTTCCTCCAAGAGGTAAATCAGCTATATTGCAAAATAATCAATAAATCCAATTATGGATCAACTGTCATAAATACAAATCTTTTGATAATCAAATAAATATACAAATTACTTAAATTTATGAAGTTGCAAGCCACCTTCTATTCCTTTTTCTATCTTATTATCCTAACATAAATTATAGGTAATTATCTTTTTTTTTTGTTGTCTGTTTGTTTTGGGGCTACACCTGGCATTGCTCAAGGGTTACTCCTGGCTCTGCACTCAGAAATTGCTCTGGTTAGGCTTGGTGAACCATCTGGGATGCCAGGGAGAGAACGGAGTCAGTCCCATAAAGGCAAACACTCTACCACTGTGCTATCACTCTGACCCCCAAATTACAGGTAGTTTTCTGAAACATGGACTAAAGAAAGACAGATGAACCTATCAAACAAGGAAGAGACTTTTGCAGAGCACATTTTATGTGAATCTATCTTTGGTTCCCATGTGCATTCTCAAAGATATTTTTTATAAGATTGTTAAATTACAAGTTTACAATAAAATTGTTATTCATATTTACTTATTAATTGTTAATAATAGAATTTTAGGCTCAAAGATCTAGTATGAATTTCCACTGCTAGCATAGAATTTCATTTCTTTCTATTCACCATTGCTTATTAAAGACTTACTAATAGTAAAATTCGTTGATGTATAAAGTCTATGAGCTGAGTAGTATTATTGTTTTTGTTATGATTTCCATTTGCAAATAATAAAGGCTTATAAACATTAGATTGTCCAAATAACTGATCAACTATTATAAAAATGCAAAATGACACTCGTTGAGAATAACATTTGTTGAGAAAGGAAAAGTTATCTTGCCTTCTAGAATTTAGTAGATACATAGAAAATCATTAGTAAAAAAACTAAAATGAAAAAGTATTTAAAAAAACTCTATAAAAAGAGGAAAAGTTTTGAGTTCTCTCAGAAGATATAAAAAGAGAAGGAACTCTCAGTTAATTTAGTCAAATAATGAATTATCTAAAGAAATATTTAATTTGAGAATTTAAGTATGAATAGAAATCAGTCAGACAAAGTAGTGGATAAAAGTTATATAGGGCAGAAAAATTATATGAAGTTTTTAAGAAAATAAGAAGATGAGTATTTGGGGAAAATAGGAGAGTCCACCTCTCCTATTTTTTCCAAATAGAAATAGAAATAGAAAACAATGAAAAAAGGAGGAATCAGGGGAACAGGCAGGAGCATGGACACCTATTCACAGACCAAGTGTAAAATTCTCTTAAGAGAATTTGGAGATCCACTGATTTCCATTAAGCAGAAGGGTTGCAGATTTCAAATTTGCATTCTAAAAACATAAAGCATCACTTAATCCACAAGGAAATAGACAAATTTAGATGAAAATTATACTACACACAATGTTTTCTCTGTAAATTTTAGTCACCAAAAAGAGGATGGGATAGGAATATGATTATAGTTCTTTATAAAACTGTCAAGACATTATTACTCAAATGAAAGGTATGATCTTGACTTATTCCCACTTTTATAAAGACCAACTATAACAACATTTTAGAAATAAGGCAGGACACTTTCTTACAAAATAGTACTAAATTATTAGTGTATTAATTTATTTATTTTTAGATATAGAAATACTTGCGCAGTAATGTAGGCTATGCATGTTTTTTGTTTTTTTGTTATTTTTCTTAAATATAATTTTATTTTAATCATAGTGGTTTACATATCGTTGACAATAATATTTTAGGTACATATTAACATAAAATCAGGGGAATTCCCATCAACAAATTGTCCTCCCTCCACCTCCGTTCCTGTCCTTCTTCTCATATCCTCTTCCCTTATCCCTGGGCCTGCTAGAATAAGTGGTCCCCTCTGTGCCTAGCTTACTACTTAGTGGTCTTACACCTATTTGATCTTGGTACCTCCCTTATTCTCCCCCCATTGGGAGGCGGGACTAGATAGTTCAAGTTATGTGGTTTTGTTTGAAGAAGAGAAAAGTAATAACCTGGAGGGAAAAAAAAAAGAATCAGATTCTCCGGAAATGGGCGGAGTTCTTCTAGAGGCTTTCATTCTTGGTTTGAGAGAAGAAAGGGAAAAAGAAGGTGAAACACCACAACAGTACATAAAGAACTGTCAAATAAAATATCCAGTGAGCATTCCAAAAAAAATCAAACAAACAAAATAAAACAAAACAAAACAAAACAAAAGGGTAAGCACCATATAAAAGCCATGGTATTGAGGTAAAAACTGTGGCAGAGCACATAAGATATGAAAAGAAGAAAATAAATAAATAAATATAAATGGAGACATCCACTTCAATAGCCAAACCACAACAATGAAATCAACAAAAAAATAGATAAGTAAATAATAATAAAAATTGTTTTATGCTTTTTTTTCTCCCTTCTGCAGATGCACAGTAAATATTGGGGTCATTTGAAAAGGAATTTCCTTTGCCTAAGAGATACAGGGTTTATCCACCCTTGGAGTATATTGTCATGGGATTAACTATAGACTCCTTTCAGGTTCATTTACTCTCCCCTGGGTGCTTTTGTGGTGTATGGAAGACTTCTGCTCCATCCTGGGTGATAACATCAGACCTCTGTATCTAGAGGTCTCGGTATCTGCACGAGTCAAGGAGTTGAACTTATGATTATGTCTTTCTTTGTGGGTCTAGAAGTTCTGTTCCCTCAGTGTCATTTTAATCCGTCTTCTGTGGTTGGCGGTCCTTGCTGATCCTAGGAAGGGGCCTGGGATAGAGTCTTCCATTATGTTTCCAGAGGTCCCCTTCCACTGCAATAGTCTCAGACAGATCTCTGGAACTAGGGATCATAGTTGTTATGCAGATCGTAGCTCACACCCTAGACTAGGGTTTTTTTATTGGTCCCAGGATACATACAGTCTGGCCATGGTTCTGTCAGCCAGTCATCTGTAAATCGCGATCTTGGCATTTGGACAGACCAAATGATTTTGTCTTCTGATTTTGTCTTATCGTTAGCTGGTGAGGTAGGATAACTTGCTCTTAGGTCAAGTTGTTCCCATTTTCCTCATTGTCAGGGTATCATATTAGGGCTGGCACTTGTTGTTGTCCTAGCACTATTAAGGATGTCCCAGTTGGGATTTGTTTCCTGTGGCTGTTGTGAAGAAGTGTGTCATTTCTATGTCTGTGGTCCAGGGTTCAATGCTGGACGGTTAGTGTCTAATCACCTGGGGTCTATGTTGGGTCCAAGTGACATATTTTCAAGGTGGGAGATACCCCTGTATTGTAAACAAGAATGAGTTCTTATTCCTAATAAATAAGAGCTGGTTTTTATACAGAAGGTTTCCCCTTTTTTTAGTGTGCCTTTGCAGGGAGAAATGGGGCTACATTATATTGCCAGTGCATTTGAGGGTGCATGTTTAATGTAACATATCCTTGTTATTTTTGAGGTATGTGCTAAACTATTGAATAGATTCCATACTTGTATTGGATAAAAATGGAAGAAAAAAAATTACATAATTATTTTTTTGTTGTGATGGTACCCTGGATCTGGCCTCGGGATTACTACTGGTGAGGTTGAAGGAACTATATGCAGGGACAGTACCAAGGTTGTCTACCTGCAAGGTACTCACCCTATCAGTTCTACTATTGCTCGGGACTCCATATTTCCATATTGTAATTGATATGAATTTAAAGTAAAATCAAACACATGTAAATATATATAAGTATTGTATATATGATTTTAAAAATTCTTTGTATTACTATATTATTTTCTGCAGTTTTAACAAGAAGTTTAAAAGTCAACAAGTGTTATGGATAAATATTGATCTATGCTTGGGTGGCAAATGTAAATAAAGGGAGATCAATTAGTAGGCTATAGTATAAACATGAGGAAAGGGTGAGAAAATTTTACATAACTACATAATTGACTAGTTATGTAGGAACAGTGAGAAGTCAAGGGAACTTCCAAGTTTCCAAATAAGCTGTTGGGCAGATGATTGTAGGAAAGAACAGGGGAATAGGTTAGTATGATAGATTTCAAATTCATTTTAGAGTACTGAGTCTGAATTATCTGGCGCCATCAAAGTGGTGATGCAAAGGCAATAGACATATCTACAGAAATGAACACACACACCATTATCTTAGGCTATGCTTTACTTGGCCTATGTTTTGGAATCCCAAAAGAAGTAGAAAAGTTTGAATTAAGCATCAGAAATTTAGTAAATAAAATTAGAAAGTATGATATTGTTTCCTACTTTTTAGAGATGGTTAAGGAATTTTAAATGCATAGGATAGTTGGTACAGGTAAAAGATAAAGAAGAAACCTGTGAGTTGGAGAGATAGCGCAGCTGTAGGGTGTTTTCCTTGCATGCAGAAGGATGGTGTTTCAAATCCTGGTATTCCATATGGTCCCCAGAGTCTGCCAGGAGCGATTTCTGAGTGTAGAGCTAGGAGTATCCCCTGAGCACTGCTGGGTATGACCCAAAAACCAAAAGAAGAAAGAAGAAGAAGAAGAAGAAGAAGAAGAAGAAGAAGAAGAAGAAGAAGAAGAAGAAGAAGAAGAAGAAGAAGAAGAAGAAGAAGAAGAAGAAGAAGAAGAAGAAATCGCATATGGAAAACAATGTTTTTATTTAATGGGCAAGTCGTATTTCCATTAACTCTCAGGATGGTGATACTCATGTAAGAGACAAAACTAACTATGCAAGGGAAATTTTTCAGAGTTCAAATGTGAGATGATAATGTTAAGTGTAGAAGTGTGGAATTAGTGATTTCAGTGTTTGGATTAGGATAATACTATATAGTTTGGATTAGCTTTGCTTGTTAAACCTAGCAGATCCTACAATGTTATTGTAGAATTGTACAATGTTATCTCTTTCTTATAAAATAAGTCAGTTATTAGGGAATTTAAGGAATAACATCATCAGGACATCCTATCTGATAGCAATAGATTCCTCTTTACTTCGTAATAAATAATAAAAAATTTAGTGAAAAAACATAAATATTACTTAGTATATAGACTTTTCCAAATTACATATCATTTTTGTCAAGTGAAGGTTTTTTTTTTTAAACCTTGTGCTGCTTTCAAAAGAATTAGGAAGTCTAATTTATTTATTTGCCTTCCAGATTCCAGAGTCCACTTGCATTTTTTTGGGTCATGGTTGTCTTCCTATTCTTTAAAGCCACCAATAGTGCCTTGAGTACTTCTCATATCTTATCACTTTGACCTCCATTTATGCCCCCTTCCCCACATTTAAGAAGCTCCTGATTACATTGCATTCTCTCATATAATCTAGGATCACCTTCCATGTCAAGGTAAGACATTAGTAAAAACCCAGGGGCCACAAAAATACAATACAATAATGCCCTCTGCACTCTTATGTTCATAGCAGTACTGTTTCCAACAGCCAAACTCTGGAAACAACCCAGATGCCCAACAACAGATAAGTGTCTAAAGAAACTGCGGTACATCTGCACACAGCTGTTAGAAAAAAATAAGTCATGAAATTTGTCTTTACATGGCTAAATATGGAGACTATTATGCTGTGTAAAATAAGTCGGAGGGAGAAATATAAACACAGAATAGTCTCACTCTTATGTGGTACTTAAAAATACTAAAAGACAGTACAGTAATAAATAATAATATAGTAATAATGATAATAAATATAATAATTACACAACTACCATACAATGAAAGAATGATAGAGGGAGAAATATAATGCCTGCCAGGCAGGGAAGGGGGAAGGTGGAAAATGGGGGACATTAGTGGCAGGAAAGTTGCACTGGTAAAGTGGTGTTTGCATTTTATGGCTGAAACCCAACTACAAACATGTAACCATGGTGCTTAAATAAATAAATAAATTTTAAAACAAGGCATTAGTAAAAGATTAAAGTATTTAACTCCTTGATACTTTTTCCCTTTTGGGGGGAGCATGCTAAATAGTTCTCAAGATTACTCCTCATTCTGCATTCAAGGATCACTCCTGGAGGGGCTTGGGTGACCACATGGGTTGTGAATACTTAACCCATTATTACTTTCTCTCCAACCCCACTCCATGATTACTTAAAAATAAAAAGAGAAAAAAATCAATAAAATAGAAAACAATAATGGCAAAATTTATTGAAATAAACTTATTGGGTCTTTGGAAATTGATAAACTTGAAGAAATTCTTCGGGGAACATTGTAAACAGGTAAAATATAAATATTCAGTATCATGATTTAAAAGATATGTCACAATGGGGCCAGAGAGATACCACAACGGTAGGGTGTTTGCCTTGTATGTAGCCAACCTAGGACGGACAGTGGTTCGAATCCTGGCATCCCATATGGTCCCCCATGCCTGCCAGGGGCAATTTCTGAGCGCAGAGCCAGGAGTAACTCCTGGGCGCTGGCAGGTGTGACCAAAAACAAAACAAAACAAAAAACATGTCATTACATATCTAAAATTATTAAACAGATAATGAAAGTGAAGCAAAGTGACACAGGCAGGACCCTCCATATGGCAATGTGTTCATGGACTCTAATAAAAGTTCTTGCAGCATAATAAAACAAAGAGATGGAATAAGAAGTCACTCTTTTTCCTATCTCCAAGAAATACCAGAACTAAGGCCTGATAGATGAGAAGCTTAAAGGAAGGTTAAAGAAAATCAACTTACCTTAACCCTCTCCACTGGCAATCACAACAGGATTCTTCCCTAGGCATAAAGTCCCTGTGGAGCAGGTTTTGAGAAAGCCAACTTGGAACAAAGGAAAAACATATGCACCTATGCTCTTTAGGCCCATGAACATGGTCCCCACATGCACACATCCTCTGCATCTTCCCCCTGGAGATGTACAATTCCCTACTTTCATCATGGATTGTGTCCCGGGACTCTCTGCACCTTTGCAGAAGCCCACATTCTCTCTTGAGCCTTACGCTCTTCCTTCTTTTTTTTTCATATTCCTACACTTTTATTTTTTATTTTCATTTTTTATTTTTATATATTTTATTTAAACACCTTGATTACATACATGATTGTGTTTGGGTTTCAGTCATGTAAAGAACACCACCCATCACCAGTGCAACATTCCCATCACCAATGTCCCAAATCTCCCTCCTCCCCACCCAACCCCTGCCTGTAATCTAAACAGGCTTTCCATTTCCCTCATACATTCTCATTATTAGGACAGTTCAAAATGTAGTTATTTCTCTAACTAAACTCATCACTCTTTGTGGTGAGCTTCATGAGGTGAGTTTTAACTTCCAGCTCTTTTCTCTTTTGTGTCTAAAAATTATTATTGCAAGAATGTCTTTCATTTTTCTTAAAACCCATAGATGAGTGAGACCATTCTGCATTTCTCTCTCTCTTTCTCTCTCTCTCTCTCTCTGACTTATTTCACTCAGCATGATAGATTCCATGTACATCCATGTATAGGAAAATGTCATGACTTCATCTCTCCTGACAGCTGCATAATATTCCATTGTGTATATGTGCCACAGTTTCTTTAGCCATTCGTCTGTTGAAGGGCATCTTGGTTGCTTCCAGTGTCTTGCTATGGTAAATAGTGCTGCAATGAATATAGGTGTAAGGAAGGGGTTTTTGTATTGTATTTTTGTGTTCCTAGGGTATATTCCTAGGAGTGGTATAGCTGGATCATATGGGAGCTCGATTTCTAGTTTTTGGAGGAATCTCCATATTGCTTTCCATAAAGGTTGAACTAGACGGCATTCCCACCAGCAGTGGATAAGAGTTCCTTTCTCTCCACATCCCCGCCAACACAGCTTGTTCTCATTCTTTGTGATGTGTGCCATTCTCTGTGGTGTGAAGTGGTACCTCATAGTTGTTTTGATTTGCATCTCCCTGATGATTAGTGATGTGGAACATTTTTTCATGTGTCTTTTGGCCATTTGTATTTCTTCTTTGTCAAAGTGTCTGTCCATTTCTTCTCCCCATTTTGTGATGGGATTAGATGTTTTTTTTTCTTGTAAATTTCTGTCAGTGCCTTGTATATTTTGAAGGTTAGCCCCTTATCTGATGGGTATTGGGTGAATAGTTTCTCCCACTCAGTGGGTGGCTCTTGTATTCTGGGCGCTATTTCCTTTGAGGTGCAGAAGCTTCTCAGCTTACTATATTCCCATCTGTTAATCTCTGCTTCCTTCTTATCCTTTCCTTCCCTTTCTTCACTACTTGCCAATAAGTCTGTTTTTACTTCACTGCTGATCTTCCCCTGATATTTTTTTCTGTGAGTGAAGGTGACAGATCAGAAAAGCTTGGGTAAGATCTAGGACTGACTCTCCTTTCCGGTTTAATTTCTTGCTCCAGCCAAGAGTCACAGTTCCCCCAAGAAACCCTAAATATCAACTCCCAAACAGGGCAGACCAAGTCTGACACAGCTTAATGACCGCCTAGTGGGGTTGGTGAGAGTTGAGGTCCATGCAGTGGAGGGTCACTTTGTAGACTTACTAGTTCTAGATCCCCCAGCTTTTCCTGGTGGCATAGGTAGGGACAGAGAAAGCAGCAGATTCCCTTCTCGAAGCTACTGCTTTTCTTTTCCCCACCTTATTTATGTAAGTCACCGGGAATCCTTCACTGTCATCAAAAGTTATAAAAATTCCTCAGCCCCAGACGATAGTTTTTTTTTTTACAGAATAGTAGAACAGAAGTAGGAAAGAATGGTATATCCAAACATTCTGGTTGACCCACATTACCTCTCGCTCACCTTTTACTGACTAGAGTGTGGCAAACAGTGCTTGTTCTTTACTGATTCCAAGTCAGATGAAAAGAATGTTTGGTTTTGAATATCCTGTGACTAGACATGCAAGTCTTTATCAAACCTCTCACCTAAACTCTACACTTTAGTAATTGTATAGGTGACACTTTGCTTTTATAGCTGTTTGCTGATTCTTTGCTTTATTTTTTTTATTATTTTGTTTTATTTTTTTTTTTATTTTAGTTGGAATTCACATAGGAATAAAAGGTATCTGCTATGTTTCCTCTTGAACTCAAAGAATTCCAGAGAATAGCTTCAGATACCATTCAACCCAAGCCTTTTATTATACACATGAGAAACCAGTTCTCAGCTGAGCTGCCAACTTCATATATTGAGATAATAATGAGAATGGAGTCAGAAGCAAACTTGGGTAACATAATGCCACAACCAGAATTTTATCTAGGTCTCTTGAACTTAAAGGAAGAGAGAAGAAAAGAAAGTGAAATAAAAGAGGCAGTAGATTTTGGGGTAGGAAGAAGAGATACACAGTGGTTAGCTTTAACAAAATTAAAGTTTGAAAGTTATCTCCAAAACTTATATTTATACCCAAAATGCTATGCTTTAAACTTTTGTACTAAGTATCATCTTTTATAAAATTTATTGATATTTTAATAGGTGCTTATATTGCTTAATCTCCTCAATGCTAACTTCAGATTACAGAAATTATTAAATTTATAAAGTAAATTAATAAATGTACTCTTTGTTTTATATGAAACTATTATCAGTGAGTTTCTAAGAATAAACGAGCTGAATCAAGTAACTAGTATAAAATAATTTATTGAAAACGAGAATAGAATTTTTCCCACAAATTTTAATGAAAATTACTTAGAGACTATCTTAAGCAACCTATTGAAGTAATATAAATTATTTATATCTCTTAGTAAAGCAACAAATTGATAAGAGTACAATCTTTCCTTTTACTCAAATAAAACCTGAGTGACCTCAGTAACTTTGGGGGTAACATACTTCATGAAATTATTTTAGCTTTACTTTTTCAAAAATGTCAGTTATTGACACTTAAAAATTCAATATGATAAACTGAATTTTTAAAAATTAAAAGTAAATCAGGGGCCAGAATCTTTTATTTTATTTTATTTTTTTTATTTAACCAACTTTATTACATACATGATTGTATTTGGGTGTCAGTCATGTAAAGAACACCACCCATCACCAGTACAACATTCCCATCACCAATGTCCCAAATCTCCCTCCTCCCCACCCAACCCCCACCTGTACTCTAGACAGGCTTTCTATTTCCCTCGTACATTCTCATGAATTGGATAGTTCAAAACGTAGTTATTTCTCTAACTAAGCTCATCCCTGTTTGCTGTGAGCTTCATGAGGTGAGCTGTAACTTCCAGCTTTGTTCTCTTTTGTGCCTGAAAATTATTATTGCAAGAATGTCTTTCGTTTTTCTTAAAACCCATAGATGAGTGAGACCATTCTGCATCTTTCTCTCTCATACATCATGTCTGCACTTGGCTAGTACCATAGACTTACTCTGTTCTTAAAAGAGATATAAACCAAGTCATGAAAAAACAATGGGTACACTGGCTACACAGTTAAAAACTGGCAATCTTGGGAGAAAGGGCAGGTTGATTCCTGCCCCTTCCTTCCCTGCCAAAGCCATGCTTGGTGCACCCATTACTGAAAATCACTGCTTTGCCAATGTCCCTGCTTCACCACTTCTCTACAACCCTTGGTAGAGATACCAATCGGATCAAAACTTCAGTATATAGGTATTTGAGGTGATATCACCAGTACTTTATATGAATGAGTGTGGACACCTTCTTCCAATTCTCATACTTTCTGAAGAACTGAGAACAGAAAGAAATGTCCCACAAAAGCCAGAGTATCAGGAATAGTGCTTGGGTTTCCTGAACCTCCCAGCCGCATTTGCATTCTAGGCTGCATAATGACTTTATGTTTGTTTAATACTGTTATTTCCATCTCAACATGACAATGTATAGCTGAAGTCACCTAATATTCAGAAACAAATTAAATAACAGAATTGTTAGATGTAGTCAAGAGCTTATTAAACCTTCAGACAATGACTTAATGACTCATCGGTGAAACAATAATTTTTACAAATTTGCTTGTTACTGTACTTTTTAAATTTTCTTCTCTCTTTTTTCTTGTCTTTTAAAAATAATTTTACTCCCATATATCTGAAAAACATATATTATGATCAAATATGTAAACTGTATGATAATACTATATGATACATGCTCTATAAAGAAAGTAAATTTTTTAAAAAGTAAATCTGGCTTTGTATATAAGCATATTTTTAATTTTAAAGTAAGTCTCTCAGATGCATTTGAGTAAAGGTTTTTGGCATTTGGGGTATTGACACAGATACAAGACATTGCTATATAATAGAAACTTATAATTGGTTTTTGTGGAGTTGCATCATCAGAAACCTATCTAGTTGACATAATTTAATTGCATATACTTTGAGGAAAAGTTTATAAAGTTTCTTCTACTCTCTCCCACATAAATGTGTAGCCTTAGGGGAATTGAGGAAGGGAGATGTAAGTATGTTCTACTTGTGCTTGAGCTCAAAGTTGTGTGTCACTCAAAATATAAGCATCATGTTTAAAATCAAACATACAAAGAACCATGAAAATGGAATATATTCTCAAGAGAAAAGAAAATAAATTGAGCCCCACTCTGAGAAAAACCAGATGTTAGAATGAGCAAACAATGACTTTCAAGTTGTTATTATAAGTATGCTCAGTGAAGTCAAAGAGCATGCTTTCTATGAATAAAAGGCTGAGCAGAGATAAGAAATCACAGAAAAGAAATAGATAAGAGAGAAAATTCTAAACTTAAAAATTATAAATTTATAATATTTTAGAGAAATATTATGTATTTTACTAATAAGTATATATTATGTATTATGTAAAACTTCATGCATTTAATGGCCGAAATGAAATTATGACATGTAATAAATCTGAAGATAGGACAAGAGAAATTATTCAACATGAAGAACAGAAAGGAAGAAAGAAAATTATGAAAACTCAGGAAGGCCCAAGGGATCTCTTAGAGATTATCAAACAGTGCAGCATACAAACCTGATGAAAGACAAAAATTTACAGAAACAAGCTGTTAAATGAACAGCAAGAATTATAAAATCGAAAGTCAATGTTATAATATTAATATGTGTCCAAGCTGTTAAAAATATTTATATTAATAAATGTTCGGAGTCACACAAATTAATCAAATAAAATTTGGTGAGAAAATGCAAAATGTAAATTCCAGAATTTTAAGTTAATATAATAAATGTATATCACAAGGTGCACATCCCAGTATAAAGAGTAGGCATCGCTTTATATATACTCAGTCACAAAGATTGGCCACCTATGGACCTAAATAGGCTCAGAATATTTTTAAAGACTTCATATGAAATTAGATTACATCTCTAATGATAATTCTGTATAAATTGATTTTAAAAAAGTGACTTTAATTTATATGGATTAAAATAGAAAACATGTTTAAATAACTAATTGTCTAGAGAGAAAAATAAATGAAAAGCACGCTATCCAAATTTATGTGCTTCAATAAAGTAGTTTTTAAGAGAAATTTATATGATCAAATCATCTATTAAAAATAAAACAATTGGGAGCAGGAGAAATAGCACAGCGGTTGGGCGTTTGTCTTGCACACAGCTGACCCAGGATAGACCTGGGTTCAATTCATGGCATTCCATAAGATCGCCCAACCCGGAGTGATTTCTGAGCACAGAGCCAGTAGTAATGCCTGAGAGTTACTGGATGAGGCCCCAAAATTAAAGAAAAAATAAAAATCAATAGGCTGGTTGATACAATACAACAGGTAGAACACTTGTTCTATCTTACATGGCTGACTTGGGTTTGATCTCAGATATATAATGAGCCTAGCCAGCCAGTGGTATCCCTGAGCACAGAGCCAGGAATAAAACATGAGAAACACCAGTATGGCCCCAATAATAATAATAATAATAAATATTAATACATAATAACTAATAAATAATAATAAATTAAACAACTAAAAGCATAGGTAGAAAGTAAATTGAGTATAATAAAAATAATCAAAGGTAGGGGCTGGAGAGATAGCATGGAGGTAGGGCGTTTGCCTTGTATGCGAAGGATGGTGGTTCAAATCCCAGCATCCTATATGATTCCCCAAACCTGCGATTTCTGAGCATAGAACCAGGAGTAACTACGGAGCGCTGCCTGGTGTGACCCAAAAAACAAAAAATAAAATAAAAATTAAAAAAAAAAAAAGAATCAAAGGAGAAAAGTACAGATAAATTAGAAAAAAGAAAAAAAAAACATTTTTAAAGATGGGGTTGGAGCGATAACTCGGCAGGAGGACATTTGCCTTGTATGCATGCAGCTGAACCCAGGATGGACCTGAGTTCGATCCCGGCTTCTCATATGGTCCCCCAAACCAGAAGCGATTTCTGAGCACATACCCAGGTGTAATCCCTGAGTGTCACTGAGTGTGGCCTGACCTAGGACAGATAGTGGTTCGAATCCCAGAATCCATATGGTCCCCCGCGCCTGCCAGGAACTATTTCTGAGCCTCAGTTACAGGAGTAACCTCACCGGTGTGACCCAACCCCCCCCCCCAAAAAAAAAGATAGATAGCAAGGGATCAACAAATGTCCAAAGGCAAGAAAATTGGAGAAATGGTCCTCAGAACTGAGTTGCAAAAGGATACTTTGAATATAAGGTGACTTTAAGATCTTGGCGTGGAAGGAAATAGGAACTCTGGTGCTGTGTTACTAGTAGAAACAAACTAAGTCAGTTGCCAGAAAAGACAATAATTGAACTAATTAAATTGTTGTAGAACAACCAAAAAAAGAACGTTATTTGCTTAAAACTTTTTATAAAATTAGTATAAATTGATGCAAAAATCTGATGAGAACAGTATAAGAAAGTGAAAATTTTGGACCAATCTAATTTATAAATATACCTGAACATTTATTCATACATATTATAAATACTTTTTGAATATTGATAAATGAAGCAGCTCTGAATTAAAAGTTCCATTACACATATATGTGAAAATTAGTACATTGTTGTCAAGTGGAAGTTTTCCTTGACCTACAGAATGATGGCAGGATCTTCTTCTTGTCTTTGAGTTGGGTGCAAGATTCTAAAAGCTTAGAACAAAGTTATATATTCAAGTATCTCCACAAACTGAGGCAGATAGCATAAACTGTCATTCAGGAAGGGCATGGAAAGGACACATTTAAGTTCTAATTTTGTCTACATGAGTACAATCCATCTCAAGGCAATATAAAGAACCTTAAAGTTTCATTGAAAAGGTTGAAAAGTCAGAATTGAGTGCAATCTTATGAGATTGCTATATTATGGCATACTTTGGGAAGCAAAAGAAAGGGTCCTTCTTCTATGTCACACCAAGCAAAAGCCTTTGAAACAGCTCCTTAAAAAATCCCTCATCTCGGGGCCGGAGAGATAGCATGGAGGTAAGGCATTTGCCTCTCATGCAGGAGGTCATTGGTTCGAATCCCGGCGTCCCATATATGGTCCTCCCGTGCCTGCCAGGAGCAATTTCTGAGCCTGGAGCCAGGAATAACCCCTGAGCACTGCCGGGTGTGACCCAAAAACCACAAAAAAAAAAAAATCCCTCATCTTGGGAACTGTATTGATTACTATCTAGGATGACTGTCTAAAAGTTTCTGAAAAGTAAGAAATTTATTTTGGAGAGTCTGGGGTTAGTATAGATGGTGATTTCTAGGATGAACTCCTATTCCTTAGTTTGGTGAAAGCAGTACTGAGAATGTGTTTCCTATAGGAGATTTCAGTCTCATAAAATGAAGTCATATGCAGATTAAGGTAAAGATCCTTGACCAAAAGTGCTCAGAGAAGAGTTGATGACACCCCTGTGTTGTAGTGGCTGTCTAGAAGATATCCTGAAAGAGATTGTGAAGGAATAAAATGAGATGCTAGAAACACACCAAGGTTGCCTATCTACAATGCCATTGAAGTAACTGAAAAGGAATTCCAATTTATTACTAAATTTACTATACTCAGAAGTTAGCACAGGTAGTAAGGACAATTCCTATCATCCTAGACCAGTGTATCTCAACCTTTTGACCTTGATTTCTTCCAGTGCCTAACCCCTACTGGCTAGTCCTCTGATCTAATGCAAGGGACCCTTGTTTCCATGCTTTTCCTTAGAATTATCCAGGGGTTCACTGAAGAGTATTAGGGCCCTTTATTAAGAAATACTGACTTAGGCCAATCCTTAAAAGTTTAGTCATCCCAGGTTGGAAAGATCAACAGAGTTAAACTCATCAAGAGACAGGTTTCTCAGTAATTTAGATAGCATGCTCATAATAGTCAAAACAGTTTTTTGATGTAAAATTTCTACAGTTACCCAAAGTGCCTGAAACCGATCCCCAACACTCACTGTTTTTAAAACATAAAGAACTAAATAATGGTATACTTACTTCTATGCTAAGATCCTCCCCATGTGGAAAATTTCTTCCCTTTCTTCTCTACTTTCCAGTAAACTTTTCTACTTTCTAAAAATAAATGAATAGATAACTAATAGCATTTGTTATGGGTCAGTTCATGTTTGTATAACAGTACTTAAATATAAAACTTCTCTGCAACTAGAAATAATTAAACTGTTGAAAATAAATCATAGTTATTATCATGTCAAAAATATTTGATCAATATTCTAAGTGAATTTTTATGATTAAAAATCTGACAAGTATCTTTTGAACATCTCAAGAAAGCATCACAAAGCTTTTATTATTTTACTTAATGGAAAGTTTTATATTGATAAATTTGTTAAATAAAAACATTCTTTTATTTCTAGAATCAACTCAACTTACTTTTGGTATTAGTTTTTTTTTAACATGTTGCTCGATTTAGTTAGCTATATATCTCATTTGTGAGTCTATCATTCTAGGTAAGATAGCTTGATAGCTTTCTCTTTTATATTTTAGTATTGAGATTTTTCTAGCTTCAAATATATTAAGATTCAACTTTATTTTATACTTTGAGATATTTTATATAATATATACAGATATTTAATTTTGGAGCCTCTGTAGGAATTACTAAATAGAACACTCTGGATCTATGACCGTTTTCCTTTGAGTTTATTAACATCATTTTATGTTGGATTGGTACTACTAAACCTAATTATATTTTAATTCTAATTAGGTTTTCTACTTTGAAGGCTGGGGGATAATGCATGATAGAGACAGAGGAGGTAAATATAGAAGGGGAAAAATCCACACATAGAATGCTTTGCCTCTAAATTAAAAACGTCCTCCAAATCTTTTAACTTTTGACTTACAAGAGCTCAAAGAAAAGATAGTTTTGAAGGGTATGGGACAGGGTCCAGATAGAATTGTTAGAGAATATCAGTGCTGAGATGAAAGTTCCAGGGCCATCTGGATGTCACCATGCCCTCTGGCAATCCTGGGAGGGGCTAGAGGAAGGTGGCATCCTGTGGCAGCTTATTTTATGGCTTATTTAAAAATGTTGGAGGAAGGACTCTGGGGACCACATTTCACCACACAGCCTTTAGTGCTCTGAAGTCTTTTGGCTGATGGCCACCATGAGGCGAAAGGTCAGGGAACAACTGTGACTGCTCCATCTCATGCTTGGAGTTTTGGGGTATTACAGTAACTTTATTTTTGGAAACAGATTCAAAAGTGGAAAAATCTTTGACTGTGATGTCCTCATTTCTTCCTTAGGTACAAATAGAAATAAGACAAAAATTTGGTCACTGGCTATATAGGTGGATACAGCCAAGATAGGATTGAGGCAGATATGAACTTTGAGAGGGTGGTTTAAAAAGAAGATGTGGATTATATTCTATCTCTGGGGAAAATCAGCAGCCAGTCTCTAAGTGAAGAAAAAAATGTGTTGTTAGCTTAATTGGAATGATACAGAGAAGATTAACATGGCCCTTGTGCAAGAATGACACACAAATTCGTGAAGCGTTCCATATTTAAAAAAAATACAGTTGACTAGTCACTCTCCATTGGTCTCTGTGAGAAATGAGTTTCTAGAGTTCAGGATGAATATTGCGAGAGGCTTATGTAAAATTATAGGACATTATATATCTTTCTTAATGTTGGCATAACATTTCAGTGGACAATCCAGGATCATTCTCCATATCTTTATAGAAAAGTAAATTATAGAACTAAAATCATTGATCTGGTGGTGAAACATTGTCAAGTTAGAAAGATTGTATTTATTTTGTACAAAGAACTAATGGAAACAGATAGGACTCATATATTACCTAGATTATTTAATATTTATATATAAATATAAATGGTATAACTTATATATATTTATTTATAAATATATACTTCAATTATATATTTAATTAAGATCCAGATACTTGTGGATGCTCCTTCAGTTCAACTATATAAAGTTAGTGCAGAGATGACAGTAAAGTCAGGTCCTCCTATCCTTAATTGAAAAAATTTCTCTAATTGCATTATTGTAAATGTTAATAGTCCATTGGTACAATCAAGTTTACTGTGCACCAAATCCATGCTATGTTTTGTGGCTGATGTATCAGAATATAGATGGTTACAGATGCCCTTGGAAAATGGAGGTATATACTAATTCTGCAATTCTTTACAGCTTACAAAACTCTGCAGAAAGCACTGAATACATACTAGTTAATGTAAATGTGATCATAAAAGAAATTTAAGAAGCAGATATGCTTAGTGTAAAAGCTAGAAAATCAAGCATTAAAAGTGGTTAACTGACTTGTCCATCATGACACAGGAAATAAATAAGCCAAAAGATAACACCAATGTTCAGTCTAAAGAAAAACTAGTATGGCTTGAAAGCTAATATAGCAGATTATAGCACTATATATTAATTTAATCCATCCTTTTATATTTAATAAATTTTATTCAAGATGGTTCTGAGCAGAGTTGCCAAATAAATTGTGAAATTGTGTAGAAAGAATACACAATTTGGAACAGAACTCATAGACACAACAAAAAAACAGTATGTGTTTAGAACTGTCATTTCACCAATCTTCAATATTAAAAACTGGATTCAAAAACAAAGAGTAAAATTTTTTCATGATGGTTATAACTGTAGACTAAATTATTAAGGCCATCACACTGGAATTGGGTTATCAGCACCATATCTCCATGCTAGCTGGCTGGGATTTAAAATTTTCCCAGATATGTGAACTCGGAAATTTTCAACCCACAACTCTCCAATAGTTATTTGCTTACCCTCATCTTACTCTGTTTATGCAGCTTAGTTTTTAGGAAAATATTCAAGAGATCCCTTGTACATATTTCTGCAACTCTTTCCATCTGTGGTTTCTTCCAGTACCCTGCCCATCAAATTCTAACTGAATCAACTTCTAGCACCCCAATCTCTTTTTAAATTCAGTAAATCACTATGTTCTGCTTGGGTTTCCTCACCAGTGCTTCAGGACTGAAAAAGTTTCCAGGGAGAAAGCCAGGTTATTCATTGGTTTCATGTTTTTTTTCTTTTCCTGCTCTTTGGGAACACAGAACTGTTCAGAAATTAGTTACTTCATATATGTTATGTAGCTTTTTAGTTTTCATTGTTTATAATATGAGGGAAAGTTCACTGCCACTTAAACTTCCATCATGGCTGGAATGTAGTTTTGAAGTGAGATAAATATACTGTAAGTCTGGAGATGACACAATTTAATATCTCAAAATCAACTGTGCATGTTAAAATTTTAAGTAAAACCATCTCAAAACAAATAAATATATACAATTTAAATTCCAGTCCCAGGGAGCATGAGACAAGATTCAATAAAGAATAATCCATAATAAGAGTAGAAGATAGGAAGGAAAGAAAATGTGAGACTACCTTAATGAGGAGTGTAGAGACCAGAAAAAATGGTTGATTGTCCTTTCCACAATAGGGAATATTTACTCCTGACAGTAACGAGATGATGTAGTAATTTGGAAAAGTCTTAAAATTGAATAGTATATGTTTAAGATTTTATTTTATTGTTTTGGCTTGGAGGAGCACAACTAGTGATGCTAAAATGTTACTCCTGACTCTGCACTCAGAAGTTACTCTGCTGGGGATGATATGGGATACTAGGAATTGAATATGTTGTACTATCTGTCCAGTTCCTGAATGTTAAAAAAATTAAAAACCTCAAATGAAGCAGTAATATCCTGGTAAAATTAATATGTCATTGTCACAAGAAAAAATGAACTTGGGTAAATAATTCATACAGGAATAGAGTTGGAGGGTATCAAGCTGAACTAAGCAGATACAAAAAGAGAATTTACCAGATGTGGGATATCTAGAGTAAAGGAATAACAAATGGTCAAAGACAACAAACCATGAGAACTGATGTACAGAACTGAGTTTTCCACAGGTGAACAAAGGGCAGTGAGTTGAAGGAATGAGGACCCTGAGACAGAGGTGGAGGGAAATGAATGCTGGTTGGGAGTGTGGTGTTGGAATGTTGTATGTATGAACAATGTTGTATGTATGTTTATGTATGTATACTATCTTATGTTATGCATCATTAATAATATTATAAAGCATGGTGCACCAGGTAAAAATAAAAATTAAAACCATTAGAAAATTAGAATTGAAATGATAGTGTTAAAAGCAAATGTTAGTATATTTCGAAGAAAGAATAACTTCTTGCAAGATAAAATTTTTTAAATATCTAACATTGTGAGAAAAAAAGAAATAGACAATTTTGAGCTAATAGATTCCTATTCAAATACCTAAGATGTATCAACAAAACAATACTCAAAAGTGCCATCTTTGATTGAGGGGGTGTGCTAGCCTGTGGCTGGGTACATACCCAGTATGGCATTCATTGAAATTTTGGGGTCTCTATTGAGGCATTACAGCAACTTTACAAATAAATTTTACCTATTTGGATAATTTAATGCTTTTGACTATTGCTTATTCTCCTTTGTCTCTTCTATGAAGCCACATTAAGTATTCAGAGTAGGCTTTATGTATTTTTTTTATAATATCATGTTTCTTTTTTTACTTCATTGGTTATTGTATACTTGAGTTCCAACTTAAATGTTGTTTATTAACTTGTCTTTTAGTTTCATAACTACATGTTTTGTACTGTTCCAAATTGCTTTTGGACTCGTTGATTATGGCTTCTATTTTATAACTATATGTTTTGGGCTGTTTCAAATTGCTCTTGGATTCATTGATTATAGTTTTTATTCTAGACACAATGCTTTTGTAAAAGTTCTGGAGTATCTATTTGTTGAAGTATCTGAATAATTTGAAGAATACTTAATCCTTTCACTCATTTTGTTCATATTTATTTATTTGACATTATAACTATAATTATTCAAAAATTCTTTCCTGCTAACTATAGTATCTCAATTGCATTTTTGATTTATTCTTATTCATAAGATCTTGGCTCTCTGCATGCTTTTATTCACAATATGCTATATAAATATATGTACTAATTTGATGTTGTATAACTTCTGTTACATGTTTGCTACTATATATTATTTTATTAAGTATGTATCTATATTTGAGTATTTCTTACTTTTATTAATTAGCAGTTTATTTCATGAGCTTACAATATTGTTAATGTGTAAAGTTTTAGTATACATAGTTTCCTTGTTCACTATCACCAAACTTCCCAAAACCCTCTATATTTTTATATAATATCTATAACTATAGAATACTTAAAAGAAAGTTTTCTTCTGTGATAAAGAGTAAAAAATTAATCACTTGAATTCAACATGAGATTGAATTGGTATTTGATATTAAAATATTTGTACAGATTAATTGTCATTGATCCTAGCAAAAACCTTCTAGAACTTCTAAGTGAGAGTTTATGGACCTTTGGGCCATCTACTCTAAAAACCATAAAAGAAGACTAATCTGTAGCTTCTTTGTTTCAAAGTTTTATGAGCATATTGAAGGATGATAAGCGGGCTGCAGGCTCTGCTCTCACAATTTGGCTTTCTAATTGTATATCTCCAATATAGAGTAGTTTTTCTATTCTTGGTAATAATCTTCTGCTAGAAGTCAAGCAAGGATTACAAACTCTCTGTTCCCAGAATTAACAAAGGGTCCCCAAGGGAAAGTCACCACAGACCCGAAGGGTTAGCGGTAACTCCTTCCAGGGAGTTCACTCTTGTTGGGTTTGTTTTCTGCCTAACTCTCCTTAGTAGTTCTTTGGTTTTTAAGAACTAAAGAATGTAGTTAATTTCTCTGTAGCTTTCAAGACTCTATTTTTTATTTGTTTAGCTTTCCACATGGTCTAAAAATTCAACAAGTGTATTATGAGGGGAAATGACCATATGTAAAGGCCTCTCAAGACATTAATTCTGTTCGCTTTAGTCCTGTGAGACTCCTAAAAGCTTTGCAGTTTTACCTTCACCCCAGCCTGGATTTCTGATTCTTCTTCTCTACCTAGTGCCATGGAGAAAGGACTATCTTCCATGGGAACGATGCAACAAACCATCTCCCACTTCTACTGAGTCTTACTACCTGCAAATGCTATTGATTTAGTCCTCATAATTTCCAATGTTTTTTATATTATTAAAATGTTTTATTTTATTTGGTCTAAGAGCTGTCAATCAGAGCTACATAATGATCAACATAAATTTGCATACAGATCTTGAAAAAATACAAATAAATAGTACAAAAAACAGGATATGGAGTAATATATCACAGTGGTCAATTTGGTGTTGATTGAGTTGTTAATCATTCCATCTTACTTATTATAAATTTTTAAATAAGATAAGTAATGTGTAATAACCCAAAGACAAAAAAATCAAGAAGATTAATTTTATTAAAAAATTAAAAAGAATCTTTACGTGAGGTAAAAAATAAGACAATTCATATAGAGAGATGTATGCATATGACTAAGATCCACTTTTCACAAGAAAAAAAGCAGTTCTTAATTGTATCATTTTTTGCATACTTTATAATAAAGGCAAAATAAAAATATATGATAAAAGTATAAAAAGTGATTATATTCCATTCCCCAAACATAAAATTATCCTAAAAATACAATAATATTTCTATTCTTTAGTTGTGCTGTTAATTATTTATATTACATTATACTATACTACATTATATGATTTCATATATATGTATATATCATATATCAAAATCACCCAGATCCCAAGCCTAGGGTTCATAGTAGGCCCTAAGTGTCACATATAATTAACATAATTATTTTGTTAATTAATTACATTAAATAATGTATGTTAATATAATTAATATACTATAATTGAAATAATTGCCAGAGAACTAATGCAAACTAAGAAGTCAGGTAGTCTGTTCAAAGTTGAGCAGGAAGTCTGGTATAAGAAGCCTATTTAGAAAATCAATTTCTGGGGCCGGAGAGATAGCATGGAGGTAAGGCGTTTGCCTTTCATGCAGGAGGTCATCGGTTCGAATCCCAGCGTCCCATATGGTCCCCCGTGCCTGCCAGGCTCAATTTCTGAGCATGGAGCCAGGAATAACCCCTGAACACTGCCGGGTGTGACCCAAAAACCACAAAAAAAAAGAAAAGAAAAGAAAATCAAGTTCTACATCAACTATTCACACCTCAGTGTCTTACTTTATTTTAAAAGTTTAAGTAGGTTTGCAAAGATCTCAAAAGGCTTGTGATACTTCTCCATCACTAGATAATTATGTGATGTTGCTGTAAGTTCTGATTCTAGTGCCAAAGTGTCTGTTCCTGTATATATTAAACTCTTACCTATAGTCAGTATTATGGACAATACATGTGTATTATTCTTAAAAATTAGGGAGTCCTTTTATAGAATTCCTTTGTCTTTCTTGGATTGGCAGAAAAACTTGAGTTTGTTGATCTCAGCAATCATATATATGTATTTTATACATAAAAGCTACATTATCTAGTAAACTGAAAGATTAGAAATGTTAAGAAATAAGGCCCACATGTAGAAGTGTATAGAAGTATGAAGGTGTAGGCAGAACTCAGTCTGTACGTTGTTACCAACCTCTATCCATATGTCTAGTCCAATGTAGGCAATGGAATATATGACATACATGATCATACCCTGTTGAATATTCATTCTTCTTCTCCTCCTATTTATAAAACCCCTGTTCTATTTGGGAAGGTGGGGAGAAATATGTATAGATAACATTCTCAGTTTTATCTTAGCAGAGGGTGATCAGGTGGCAAATTGTAGTTAAATTTAAGGAACAATTGATTAGATATTTGTAAAGTTTGATTTTATGATTAAAATTACATATACGATTATTCCTTCTATATTTATCCTTTATTCTTCTACCTAAAAGAGGAGAAACATACTCATTGGATAAAAAGTACTCTCACGGGCCATACCAATAGCACAGAAGCAGTAGGGCGTTCGTCTTGCACGGGCCAACCCAGGACCGACCCCGGTTCGATTCCTGGCATCCCATATGGTTTTTAGAGCCTGCCAGTAGCGATTTCTGAGCTCAGAACCAAGAGTAACTCCTGAGCTCCACCCGGTTTGATTCAAAAACAAAAGCAAAAACAAAACAATAAAAAGTACTCTCAGGTTGAAGAACAGAGACATCATTTTTTTCTTTCTTTCTCTTTCCTTTTATTTTTTTCTTCATATCTTTTTTTAAAATTAGTATCTTTATTTAAACACCTTGATTACAAACATGATTGTGATTGGGTTTCAGTCACGTAAAGAACACCCCCCCTTCATCAGTGCAACATTTCCATCACCAATGTCCCAAATCTCCCTCCTCTCCACTCCATCCCCGCCTGTACTCTAGACAAGTTTTTTACTTCCCTCATTCATTTACATTGTTATGATAGTCTGAGACATCTTCTTGAATAGCTAAATTTTCCCCAAATATTCAACCTATGAGCTTTTTGTTACATAGAAAAATAATTTCACTTAAAGTTGCATGTAGCTAAATGTAATACTAATGGACTGAGAATTGGAGTTTTAGAATTTTTTTTAGACAATTTCAGGGTGTTCACTAGTTTTAAGCAGTTTCTGGAAATTGAGGAGAGATATTCAAATATGAGAAATGGGGCCCTGGAGATGTAGCACAAGCATTAAGGTGTTTTTGCTGCATGTAGTCAACCCTGATTAATTTTTGGTATTACATGGTCCACTGAGTATATTGGGTACAGCTATAGAGGCCTCCAGCCGCCAGTTGATTAAATTCTAAGGTTTCCAGCATTGCCGGAATAATATGGGTAATCTCCAACATCACAGGGACATGTTCACATTAAATTAACATGAAAGGGTTTCATAAGGAAAATGGTAAATATTACTGGGGGAGGTTACCAGGGACATTTGAGTATTTTTAAAATTCACTCATGGAACATTACAGAACTATTTAAAATTCTCTTTCCTACTTCTGCCTAAAGTCCAGATCACCAAACTTCTTCAGTATTCCACCCTTTGAAAATATGTCCTTGGTCTTGCCCTTCAAGCCTGTGTTCTCCCTTGAAAGTAAGTCTTGCTTGCTTGTTTCTATATATCATTGCTTCCCTTTTTTTTTAACACTCTGGATAAATGTCCAAACACATATATTCTCTCACATTTTTCTAAGTAAATTTCATGCAATAAAACTATATTTCATCACAAGAATAGAAACAAACCAAAACCCTTCCAAAACTTACCCAATGTTTGTTTTGAATAGTACTTTGTCATTTCTGCTCATCTCCTCATAGCTTCCTGATCTGTCATCTTGTTTGCTGCCAGTTCCTACTTTTTTCCTTTACAGTGTATATCAACAGAATGCTTTTTGTTGACTTTTTTTTCTTACCCATAACCCCTTTGATTTATATAATGACCCCAGGAATAGAACTGTGAAAGACAAAACTATCTCAACTCAAAAAGAAAGATGAAGTCATTAATATTACCTTTTACTAGTATTTACTAGTATTTGCCATTTATTTCTTAGATAAATATGGATTTAAAATATATTTATTTATTGTGTATAATATATTATATATAACAAATATTTATGTATATTTATTTATTGTGTATAATATACAATACATATTTAAATATATTTTATATACAATATATTATATATGATAAATATATTTATTATTTTTAGATTTTTTTTTCTGATGGTGCTCAAGGGTTACTCCTGGCTTTATGCTTAGGAATCATTCTGACTTTGAAGATCACCTAGGATACTGAGGATCAAACCCGGGTAGGCCATATGTCAGTCAAATGCCCTACCCACTGTACTATTATTCCAGCCCCTTCCTTCTATTATTTTTAATTACAAACACAGAGACATTAAATAGGACATAGAAACATACATTTACCTCCCCTTATTATCATACAAATCTGGTAAATCTTATTCAAAAAGGACTAGCTATAATAAGCATCAGTGTTAACTCTCACCTTGTCCCATCTCTTTTAATGTCACTAAATTCTAACATGTCATTCAGTTTCCTAAACAGAAACCTAATCAACAGATTTCATGACAGAGAAATTCAAAAAGCTTTTGAAAACTAGCATAACACACCATATACTCCACAATGACCCTCCCTGTTCTGCGAAACTGGAGAGGATGCCTACTCTCCTCTCCAAGCTGGTCAGCCAGCCTCCTTCACATCCCAAGAAACAATTTCTCTTGTGGTAAGGTGCCCTTGTTTCTAAAGCTACATCTCACAATTTATTTTTGGTTTCTGATGCCCTTTTTATTGTCATCTGTCTTTCATCAGACTCCCATGGAGAATTCCAGCTACCAGTACTAACAACATTATACACAGCACCACTGTTGATGCCAACATGAAATGGAAATACATATTTTTTTTGTTAGGGTGTATAAACTTCCTGGTTTAATGAAGCAGAGCTACACTGAAAGTTTATCTAACTCAGTTTATAATAAGAAAATGCCTTGGTGCATATGTTTGTACTATAAAGAAAGGCTAAAATTAACACTTTTAAGACCACCTTCAACACACGAGTAAACTTGTTATAGGCAAAGAGAAAATCAAGGTAAAAGTTGATTAAAACACCAAACCAAATTAAATTTGATCTAATAGTGTTTACTTGTTTTAACATCTGGAAAAGTTTGAGCATACACTGCAAACATTTTTAACCTAATTTTGAAATAAATTATGCTTAGTTTCCACAAAGTTAGGGTCCTTTTAGAGAAATAATTCTTAAGACTTTATGGGGTTTTGTTTGTTTGTTTGTTTGTTTTTCTTTTAATAGGCAAGAATTTTAATTATAAGGTGCCAATGGGAAAAAAATCTAAATATCCCTTCTAATAAATACACAACAGAATGCTATAGTGAGTAACAAGTACAATGATCAAAGAACCTATCCCCTCAGTTCAGTGAAACATAAATGTGTAAGCTCTCCTAAATAGGGGTTGTGCGGGAAAATCTTTACTAACACAGATGAAGAAGGAGGAGCTGTTTAGACTTGCCCATAATTTGCTCCAAGAAATGTACTGAACTCCAGGAAACTGTGTAGTTCCTGGACAGATGGAGGATTTACCTGGCATTCCTATATGCTCTAAACTAAATGCTTTATTTTCTATAGTCATCATTGACTTTATCCTTACCTTCAGTCCACATCCATTTTTCTCCATGGTTACTTGATTATGAGTAGGGCAACCAAAGCATGAATGTAAATTTTTTCCAGGTCCACAGTATTTGGGGTTAAATCTTATATTCTTACATAACAGGACTTATTCCCTATGTTTGTGTATTCTTGGATAGAAAAGAATGGATAGGTATTTATGGAAAAAAACAACCTAAAAAAGGGAATTAATAAACTCTAAAAATCCCAACCTTTGTAAATCCTAAAATCCTATTCTCTTACTGTAACTCTAGAGATGGATCTTGATATCTACTCAGCAATCATTGTAACTGTTTTTGCAGGAATATGATATCCCACATCCTACCTCTCCCCACTACTTTTCCTTAATATTATATCAGCATTGAGTTTGTCAACTCTGTCTTTCCTGAATTCAGGTTGTAATCTGTGGCTTCCTGATGGATTATCTCTCAGACTTCTTTTTTACCTTCTCAATCATGTCCAAACGCAGCAGGTGATGTATTCTGTTGGGGTATTGAGGAAAGACAGGGCTAATTAATCTTTTGTCCCTGGGCTTTTTCAGCACCCATTTAATATCTAGGAAGAGAGTTGTTATTTGATACAAACAGTAGATAAAAATGTAAGTTGTAAATCAGAGAAAGACATCCCGTCTCTCTCTCTCCCCCACTCCAAGCCCCCATTACTAAACTCACCGGTTAGAGCTGAGTTTATCTGGCAAAATCAGGCAAGGGTTGTGAACTTTCTGTGTTTGGTATGGGTCGTGGTCAGCAAAGTTGGGTTTCCTTATTAGAAAAGTCTGCTTAACACTGTAATAAAACTTCACACTTGTGATTAAAAACAAAACAAAACAAAACTGCTGTTGTAGAAACATACAACCTCTCTCTAGACTCCCAGCTCCTGGCGTGACTCCATCCACACACTCGTAACTCAGAGCAGCCCGTGGTGGAAAATCATGTTCACATTTATTCCTTTACTCCCTGTTGCTCAAGGGTAGCCTAGGTTAGTGAGCCACAGAATAATTTTTAGATGCTAACAACCAGTACCAGTCCCCTTTGCTTAGACTTTATAAGTATTTATAACATGGACCTATGCCACTTTAAAAACCTGTTCAAATCTTTTATTAATTATTATTATTATTATTATTTAATTTCTTTAAGTTCTAACTGGAACAGACCATCTTCATCAGTATCACCTAGCAGCATAGGAAAGAAGCTCTCCAAGTTTTATTCTAAAGCAACAAAATCATAAACTCTGGGGATGGGGGTTCAGTAGTTTGTGTTTAACAAGCCCTCTGAGTGATTCTAATGTTGGCTCCCATATGAGAACCAATGAGCTACTGTTACTAACCCTGCTTCAAAGGAGCTGCAAATACAGACATCTCCAAGAACTCACTTCTTCATAAGCATTATCCTTGCAGACAGGGCAGAGAGCAAATTGTGACTCTGAAATTGTTCCTACTATGTGGAAGTGTTGGGATGTAACCCTAGGAATCATTGAAAGCATTTTTTGTCTTGGAGGACTGGGGACAATCTGGTTGATCTACAGTCTTGACCCAAGGAAGCACTTTCTTAAAACAACTGACTTGGAATTTGAGAAGAAGCGATTTCACATCATAATCAGGAAATTGCATGTGGATGAACAGAAGCATCTGCTACTAATGTTTTCAAAGCTACATTTTCCTCAGGTACATTCCAGAGGGGAGTCAACCATTTCCACATGTGGGGGCTGATCTTTCAACTATCTATCTTACCTGCCTTGTGTGTCAGCACAGATTTCCTTAAAAGTTAAAATTCACTTCAAAGTCAGAGTGAAGCCCAAACCTTTCCCAGGTGTCACAATGAGTTGTTGATCAAGGACCGGAGCTTTGAGGAGCTGGGGAGAGTCGCCACTGCTCACCTGCTGGGGCCCTTCTCATTGCAGAGATGGCGGTTTCCTCTTTAATTACATGATGTATAGTAGAATTTTCCAGGAAATTTGTAAACATAACACTGTTTAGGACCTACTCCAGGAAGTTCCTATCTTATTCTTTTTTTTTTTTTTTGGGGTCTCACCCGGCAGTGCTCAGGGGTTACTCCTGGCTCCGTGCTCAGAAGTCGCTCCTGGCAAGCACGGGGGACCATATGGGACGCCGGGATTCGAACCGATGACCTTCTGCATGAGAGGCAAACGCCTTACCTCCATGCTATCTCTCCGGCCCCCCTATCTTATTCTTGACTGGTATCTCTGCATACGTATTTTAAAAATAGTATTTTCATCTATAGTGCAATCCAATTCTTAAACCTCTGCTCTAAATAAGTATTTTAAGAATATTTACTCTAGGTGAGTCTCTAGATTAGACACTTGGAGATTTAAAGAGCATAAGCTAAAGAATTTCCCTTCCAAAGGTAGACAATGGTGGGAAATTGAGCAAATATCTGCCCCAAACTCAATGTTTCAGCTGAGTTGGCTTCATGCTCTTTTACATCTACCTATAATGTGTTAACAGCGCCAAAAGCAGAGAGATTAAATTCTGAGTGTGAAAAAATGAGCAGATCATTTGGGGACAGAGAAAATAAAAATTTAACAAAAGCACAAAGGCAAGAGAGGTAAGTAAATACTATATATTTTAGGAAAGAGGTTGGTGTGGTAGGCTAGGCCAATTTTCAAAGGATTTTGAATGTCATGCTGGCAATATTGATTTTATTCTCAATCCATCATGTGTTCAAAATATAACTTGAACACTTGGAAGATAACCACTATTTCTACTGATGAAAGTATTGTGAATTGCCAATTAAATGCATCGATGAATTAATTTACTTTGTTATAGGTTCATTTGCTAAACATTGTGAAAATAAATATATAATAGGCAATAATTATAATAAGTAAATTTCTGAACCTACATTTTCTTATATCTTTAATATATAACTTTATGTACTAAATTATAAATTTATGTTGCTGTTGCTGCTAATTCTGTGTGGGTTTTTTTGTTTGTTTGTTTGCTTGTTTTTGGTTTATGGGCCACACCCGGTGACACTCAGGGGTTACTCCTGGCTATGCATTCAGAAATCTCTCCTGGCTTGGGGAACCATATGGGACACTACAGGATCAAAACGTGGTCCATTCTAGGCTAGCATGTGCAAGGCAGATGCCTTAAGCCCTGTGCCATTGCTCTGGTCCCATTCTGTGTAATTTTTAATGCATAAAAATGCATAAAACTTATCACTAATGGTATTAGTAATACCAGTAGATAAAATTTATAAAACAAAATATTTGAAATATATAGTATAAAAAAGGCTCTATCTCACTATTTACTAAGTAAATAAAAGGTTCTATTTTTATATAAAATTTTTATTTAAGCACCATGATTAAAAGCATGATTGTAGTTGGGTTTCAACCATAAACAGAATATTCCCCTTCAACAGTGCAACATTCCCACCACCAATATCCTAATATGTGATATAAGTAAATGACTGGAATCACTTCGAACATAATCCTAGACCTAGTTATATAACACATGCACTAAAATACTTTAGACTTGGAAGTACTAAGGACCACTTTTAAGAAGGGCTGTATTTCAAGATAATGCCCTATTCTGAATTTTTTTTTTTTTTTTTTGCAGTTCAGGTACCTTCTAGTGGTAACCAATTGAATGTATGGTCTTGAGCATTAGTATATTGCATTCAATCATATTTTACTTTCCTTCATGAAGAAAGTAAGATGCATTAACTTATCCTTTTATTTACTATAAACAAAAATTCCACCTATTTCAAGTGTTCTTGAGGATTTACATTATTTGTCTCTTTATTGTCACTTTCTTTGCATCTGATCAACCTAGTTTCAATCCCTTGTACCCCATATGGACCCTCGAGTTATGTCAGGAGTGATCTCTGAGCATAAAGTAGGAATAATCACTGGGTATGCTGGGTATGTCCCTCTAAACTAACAAATGTATGTTTTTTTTTCTTCACAAACATATTACACCTAATGAATATTCTATGGTTCTTTGAACAAAAAAGAATAGTCATTTTTCTCCTTTTATGCAAAACTTAAATTATTATTAATATACCTTTTCATTACAAATAGAATTTTGTCATTCACATAACAAAATCTGAGATGTTGGCCTGGACTAGTATTTCAGAATCATGTGAGTTTTGAGACTACCATATACAACTAGAGTTTAGCATCTTGATTTTCAACACAGGAAGCAACTTGTTAAAGACATAGTGTAAGAAACTTTAAAAGGGTCCGGAGAGATAGCACAGCGACGTTTGCCTTGCAAGCAGCCTATCCAGGACCAAAGATGGTTGGTTCGAATCCCGGTGTCCCATATGGTCTCCTCTGCCTGCCAGGAGCTATTTCTGAGCAGACAGCCAGGAGTAACCCTTGAGCACCGCCGGGTGTGGCCCAAATACCAAAAAAAAAAAAAAAAAAAAAAAAAGAAACTTTAAAAACAGCAAAACCTTGTTATTATTGGTGCATAGAAAGGCCATTGATTTTTGTGTGTTAATTTGTAGCCTGCCACCTTGCTATATGAGTCTATTGTTTCTAGAAGCTTTTTGGTAGAGTCTTTAGGGTTTTCAAAGTAGAGTATCATGTCATCTGCAAACAGTGAGAGCTTGACTTCTTTCTTTCCTATCTGGATTCCCTTGATATCTTTTTCTTGCCTAATTGCTATAGCAAGTACTTCCAGTGCTATGCTGAATAGGAGTGGTGAGAGAGAACAGCCTTCTCTTGTGCCAGAATTCAGAGGGAAGGCTTTTAGTTTTTCTCCATTGAAGACAATATTTGCCACTGGTTTGTGGTAGATGGCCTTAACTATATTGAGAAAAGTTCCTTTCATTCCCATCTTGCTGAGAGTTTTGATCAAGATGGGTGTTGGACCTTATCAAATGCTTTCTCTACGTCTATTGATATGATCATGTGATTTTTATTTTTTTTCAATGGCCTTTCTATACACCAATAATAACAAGGAAGAAATGGACATTAAGAAAACAACCCCATTAACAACGTGTCACACAATCTCAAATATCTTGGAATCAACTTGACTAAAAATTTGAAGGACCTATACAAAGAAAACTATAAAACTCTGCTTCAAAAAATAAGAGGGGACACGCGGAAATGGAAACACATATCCTACTCATGGATTGGCAGAATTAACATCATTAAAATGGCAATACTCCCCAATGCATTGTACAGATTCAATGCAATCCCTCTAAAGCAGAGATCTCAAACTGGCCATGTGCGGCCATTTGTAGCCCTCCATACAACATTTTGTGGCCCTTGGCCAGCCTTCAAATATCGCAGTATTCACGATTATTCACTTACCAAATAATCATAATAAAAATCTCATTAGTAAGAAAAAAATCACATTAAACATTCGCATACCCTGAGCAGTTTCGTTTGGGGTAAGCAAATGCTTAATACAATTTTTTGCCATTTTTTCCTTACTAATGCGATTTTTATTGCGAATATTCAGTAAGCGAATAATCGTGACTACTTTGCGCTTAGCGCAGACATCATTTCTGCTGCTTCTGCCTGCTGTCCCTTGCATTATCGGAGGCCTAAGGGAGAGAAGGGAGAGACGTTTATTATAGAATTAGATTTTGTCATACCTTCAAAATGACTTCATCAAAGCCTGCAGTGAAGAGAAAGATTGATGATGAGCACAGACAATTTCAGGAAAAGTGGGAGACGCAGTATTTCATTGTTGAGCACAGGGGCATCCCCACATGTCTTATTTGCTCAGAGAAAGTTGTAGTGCACAAGGAATACAACTTGAAATGCCATTATTCAACTAAACATGCTGAGGAATGTGCAAAATATCAAGGAAATGAGAGAGCCAAGAGTGTTGCCAGTCTTAAAGCATGTCTAATGAGGCAACAAGATTTCTTCAAGAAAGCAACCAAAGAGAATGTTGCATCAGTCGAAGCTAGTTACATAGTTAGTGAGATGATTGCTAAGGCAGGGAAACCATTCACAGAAGGAGAGTTTGTTAAAAAATGCATGTTTCAGGCTGAAAGTATAATCTGTCCAGAAAAGAAAGGTCAGTTTAGCCTTTCTGCCAACACTGTGGCAGAGCGCATTTCTGACATGTCAAGTGACATTTATCATCAACTGTGTGAGAAAGCCAAATGTTTTGATGCATACTCAGTTGCTCTTGACAAGGGCTTAGATATAACAGACACTGCACAGCTCATAATTTATGTCTGTGCTGTTGATTGCAATTTTGAATTGACAGAGGAGCTGTTCACAATAATTCCAATTCATGGCCAGACCACCTATAATGAAATATTTCAGCATCTGTGTGTTGCCATTGAGAATGCAGGTTTGCCATGGAAGAGGTTTGTTGGAATAATAACTGATGGAGCACCATCGATGACCAGGAGGAAAAATTGACTGGTGGCACTTGTTCAAAAAACTTGAAAAGGAGGGTGTAGAGAAGGTGGTTGCTCTTCACTGCATTATCCATCATCAGGCCCTTTGCAGTAAATGCCTGCCATGTGACAATGTGATGTCTGTTGTTGTGAAATGCATAAATCAAATCAGATACAGGGGCTTAAAGCACAGGAGGTTCCATTCTTTTTTAGAGGAAATAGAGTCAGAATATGGAGATGTGCTCTATTTCATTGAGGTATGTTGCTCAGCAGGGGAAATGTCCTGAAAATATATTTTGAGTTGAGAGAAGTGAACGCCTTCATGAAGAAGGATGGGAATGCTCTTTCTGAGTTGAGTGATCACAAATGGCTCATGGACTTAGCTATTCTTGTTGACATCACACATAAACTGAATATACTAAACAAGATGTTCCAAGGCCCAGGGCAGCTTATCAGTGCTGCCTATGACAATATGAGAGCATTCTCCACAAAACTTGTGTTATAGAAATCCCAGCTCTTTGAGACAAACCTTTGCCATTTCCCAGCATGCAAGAAACTTGTGGATGCAGGCATACTATTCAGTGGTGAGAAATATATTGATACTATTTTTAAGTAGAGGAGGAATTTGATCACAGATTTGCAGACTTCAAAAAGCACAGAGCCACTTTCCAAATATTTGTGGACCCCTTTTCCTTTGATGTGCAAGATTCCCCTCTTGTGCTTCAAATGGAGCTCATTGACCTGCAATGCAACTCTGATCTCAAAGCCAAGTTCAGGGAGATTAGTGGAAAAGCAGACATGCATGGACAATTTTTGAGAGAATTGTCCCCCAGCTTACCTGAGCTTTCCAGAATGTTCAAGCACACCCTGTGCCTTTTTGGGAGCACATATTTGTGTAAAAAGTTATTCTCCACATTGAACTTCAATAAGTCAAAGTACAAGTCTAGACTTAATGATGATCATCTTCAAGCCATACTGAGGGTCTCAACTTCTTCCTCTCTAAAGCCAAATGTGGTTCGTATTTGTGAGAAGAAGCACTGGCAAGTCTCTGGCAGCAAGGAATAGGCAAAAGATGCCATGTTCAGAAGAACTGTTCATGATCTTCACTCAATGTTTTATTTATGTTCAGAAGAAATAATTAAAACTGTTAATAGTGACGTTTGAGGATTGTTTTATGAGAAATATCTTTTGCAGCCCTGCCTCACCCCAACTTTGCCTTGCGGCCCCCAAGTAAATTGAGTTTGAAACTCCTGCTCTAAAGTTACCCATGGCATTCTTCAAAGAAGTGGATCAGGCACTTTTGAAATTCATCTGGAACAATAAACACCCTAGAATAGCTAAAGCAATCATTGGGAAAAAGAATATGGGAGGAATTACTTTCCCCCAACCTTAAACTTTACTACAAAGCAATAGTTATCAAAACAGCATGGTATTGGAATAAAGACAGGTCCTCAGATCAGTGGAATAGGCTCGAATACTCAGAGAATATTCCCTAGATTTTTGATAAAGGACCAAGAAATCCTAAATGGAGCGAAGAAAGCCTCATCAACAAGTGGTGTTGGCACAACTGGTTAGCCACTTACAAAAAATTGAACTTAGACCCCCCAGTTAACATCATGTATGAAGGTAAAATCCATATGGATTAAAGACCTCGATATCATACCCGAAACCATAAGATATTTAGAATAACACGTAAGCAAAACACTCCAGGACATTGAGACTACATGCATCTTTAATGAGGAAACTGTACTCTCCAAGCAAGTGAAAGCAGAGATTAACAGATGGGAATATATTTAGCTGAGAAGCTTCTGCACCTCAAAGGAAATAGTGCCCAGGATACAAGAGCCACCTACTGAGTGGGAGAAATTATTCACCCAATACCCATCAGATAAGGGGCTAATCTCCAAAATATACAAGGCACTGACAGAAATTTACAAGAAAAAAACATCTAATCCCATCAAAAAATGGGGAGAAGAAATGGACAGACACTTTGACAAAGAAGAAATACAAATGGACAAAGGACACATAAAAAAATGCTCCACATCACTAGTCATCAGGAAGATGCAAATCAAAACAACTATGAGGTACCACCTCACACCACAGAGATTGGCACACATCACAAAGGATGAGAGCAAGCATTGTTGGCGGGGATGTGGAGAGAAAGGAACTCTTATCCACTGCTGGTAGGAATGCCGTCTAGTTCAACCTTTATGGAAAGGAATATGGAGATTCCTCCAAAAACTGGAAATCGAGTTCCCATATGATCCAGCTATACCACTCCTAGGAATATACCCTAGGAACACAAAAATTCAATACAAAAATCTCTTCCTTACACTTATATTCATTGCAGCACTATTTACCATAGCAAGACTCTGGAAACAACCAAGATGCCCTTCAACAGATGAATGGCTAAAAAATTGTGGTACATATACACAATGGAATATTATGCAGCTGTCAGGAGAGATGAAGTCATGAAATTTTCCTATACATGAATGTACATGGAATCTATATGCTGAGTGAAATAAGTCAGAGAGAGAGAGAAAGACGCAGCATGGTCTTACTCATCTGTGGTTTTTAAGAAAAATGAAAGACATTCTTGCAGTAATAATTTTCAGAGACAAAAAAGAGGAGGGCTGGAAGTTACAGATCACCTCATGAAGCTCACCACAAAGAGGGATGAATTTAATTAGAGAAATATCTACATTGGGATCTATCCTAGCAATGAGAATGTATGAGGGAAATAGAAAGCCTGTCTAGAGTACAGGATGGGGTTGGGTGGGGAGGAGGGCGATTTGGAACATTGGTGATGGGAATGTTGCACTGGTGATGGGTGGTGTTCTTTACATGACTAAAACCCAAACACAATCATGTATGTAATTAAGGTGTTTAAATAAAATATATAAAACTATGAACAAAAAAACCAGAAAAATCTTTAAAACAAATATTGTGTATACACCTATATTGCACACCTATATTCATTGCAGTGCTATTTACAAAAGCCAGACTCTGGAAACAACCAAGATGACCTTCAACAGATGAATGGCTAAAGAAACTGTGGTACATATACACAATGGTATATTATGTAGCTATCAGGATAGATGAAGTCATGAAATTTTCCTATACATGGATGGACATGGAAACTATCATGCTGAGTTAAATAAGTCAGAGGGAGAGACATAGACACAGAATAGTCTCACTCATCTATGGTTTTTTGTTTTGCTTTGTTTTGGTTTTTTGGGGGGCCACACCCATTTGACATTATGGGGTTATTCCTGGCTATGCACTCAGAAATTGTCCCTGGCTTGAGGCTTGAGGGGACCATATGGGACACAGGAGGACTGAACTGTGGTCTGTCCTAGGCTAGCACTTACAAGGTAGATAGATGCCTTACCTCTAGTGCCATCTCTACAGTCCCTGATCTATGGGTTTTAAGAAAAATAAAAGATATTATTGTAATAATGCCCAGAGACAATAGAGATGAAGGCTAGAAGGACAGCCTCACAATATGAAGCTCACCACAAAGAGAGGTGAGTGCAGTTAGAGAAATAACTACACTAATAACTATCATGACAATGTTAATATGTGAGAAAATTAGAATGCCTGTCTCGAATATAGGCAGGGGTGAGGAGGAGGGAGATGGGGGGCATTGGTGGTGGAAATGTTGCACTGGTGAATGGGGGTGTTCTTTTTATGACAGAAACTCAACTACAATACATACCTGGCAGGGGAGATACCATGATCAAGAAACCCAACTACAAACATGTTTGTAATCAATTTGCTTAAATAAATATATTATTTTAAAAAATAAAACAACTATTGTTAATTGCCACTAATTTAGCATATAAGAGAACACATGAAAAATCCCATATTTTCCCATACTCAAGACTTTCCATGGATGCCATTAAATGACCAACTCCTAAGGTCACAGCTATGAAATAAAGTGATGAAATCCTTTACCTTCTTTCAAAAGCCAACAAAACCCAACTCTAAAAACTTGTCTATAGCTTCTTCTCTTCTGAAGATTATTTGACATGTGTTTCTAGTTAGTTTTTCTTATCTTATCTTCCCAGGAAAACTCAGAAGAATTTAAGCTCAAAAGTTTCTTACTTGTCAGGCTGATCTCTTCTCCTTTTTATCCCTGTAAGAAAGTATACCATGTAGAATGCTCTATTCACATTACTGCCATCAAACTCTACCTCTAGTGACTTGGTACAATTCAGAATTTATCCACTCTGTGTGTCACCTCCCATCCTAGCAATGTTCCCCTTTCCTGTTCCTGTTGGACATTTTCTTTCTATGAGAGTGGGGGTATGACTCCTACCCTTTAGACAGAACCTGGCTCCAAAAATGCTGATCATCAGATATATTTTTCAATAATTATGCATTAGCTATCTTGGTGAGGCATACAAATAACTTTTGTAAGGGAAATTAAACTACATTTTATGTCTTTTAAGTGGAGAAACTTATTAAAGTGAATAAAGAAGGTCAAGGAAAGTTAAGTAGGCATATCTTTATACTCCCATCTTTAAGTTCTTCACAACAGAAGCATCTAAAAGAGTAGAACTGGACCACCCACAGTTGACCTGGTTCAATTCCCAGCATTGCATGTGCATTAAAAAGAGAGAAGCACACACAGGGAATAGAGACAAAGATTAGATTATAACAGAAATGACCAGATTGGTTAGAAAACAGAAAACAGGCACATATATTTCCTGGGTATAGGGTACCCAAGCATGTATTGCCTTCATCTTCCCTTTTGAGTTATGGACTTCCAGATTTTGATGCTGGGTTGTGTGTCAGGGCACTCTCCCCTTTTGAAGAAGCCCATACTCTTTCATATTCTTTCATATCCTTACTCTGTCTCTCTCTCTCTCTCTCTCTCACCCTACCCTCTGCCTTCCTTAGTACCTCCAAATAAAATCTGCTTTCACTTAAAAAACAAAAGGAAAGAGAAAACCGATAAATAGTAGTAACTAAACTGCCAGCACAGAAACTGTAGAGGCAAAATAGATACAAGAAATTAATCACCTATTACATCTCTGGAAAGGCACAAAAGTATAGTCTGTCAAGTATCTCAGCATGCTGGATGTCCATTGAAGCAGCAAACAAAAGTACTCGTTGGGAGTTGAATACAGAACCCTTTCCCAACCCAGGACACTAAGTAATTGTCTCTTTTCCAGACTGGCACAAAATAGTCTCTGGAAAGACTTCGAATTTGAGAGCTCTTGGACCAGATTAAGACAGAAAATAGGAACAAAAATAAAGAAATGGGATTTGTATGGTAAAATATTTCCACATGAAAGAATGAAACCTTTCCCTGTTTAGCAGCCAGAATACTGGAAGTCAATCTTGTATCCTTCAGTCAAGAGATTAGAAAATTCCTCTCGGGGAAAAAAAAAAAATGATCCTCTCCAAGAAAAGAGAAATCTCCTTAGCCGGCAAATACAATGAAACAACCAGATTCTGGTCCAAATATCCCTAAGTCAAATACATGGATTAATAAACACTGATACTTTTTGCTATTCCCCTCAGAACTTCCAAATGTATGTCCAAGTTACAATAACTCTTTAGGGTCTGAACTTCAAAAGTGAGCATTGAGGGGATCCCTGTGGAGGCAGCATACCTTCTGGTATGATGTTGATATTAGCATTTCCTTTGTACATGGGTGACATGCAATTCATAAGGAATTTTATCATTTATAAAATACAAATAATATTTATATAAAATATAAACTTAAGTCATTGATGAGAGGGATGCACACAAAAAGATGAGGCATCAATTTTCATTAGGGAAATCCAAATAAAGACAACAATGAGATATCATTTCACATATAAAAAATACTGGGAACAACTTAGATCTCAGGTGATTAGACACCATCCGTCCAGCCTTGAACCCTGGATCCCAGACATAGAATCGACACAGTTCTTCACAACAGCTACAGGAAACAAATTCCATCCAGGACATCCTTAATAACGCTGGGCCACCAACAAGTGCCAGCTCCAATATGATATCCTGACAACAAAGAAAATGGGAACAACTTGACCTAAAAACAGGTTATCCTACCTTACCAGCTAACGATAAGACAAAATCAGAAGACTTGTCACCCTTTGGTTGGTCCAAAAGCCAAGATCGCGATTTACCGATGACTGGCTGCTAGAACAATGACAGGACTGAATATATCTTGAGACCAATAAAAAGCCCTAGTCTAGGGTTTGAACTATGACCCGCACAATAACCATGATCCCCAGTTCCAAAGGTCCGGCAGAGACAATCGCAACGGAATGGGGCTTCTAGAAACACAATGAAAGACGCTATCCTAGGTTCCATCCTAGGATCAGTGCAAAGACCAAGACCACCAACCACAGAAGATGGATTAAAATGATACTGAGAGAACAGAACTTCTAGAACCACAAAGAAAGACTTCATCATAAGTCCCACTCCTGGACCTGTGCAGATACTGAGTTCTATAGATACAGAGGTCTTATTTTATCACCCAGGACGGAGCAGAAGTTTTCCAAACACCATGAAAGCACCACCCGTAGAGTAAATGAACCTGCACGGAGTCTATAGTTAATCCCATGCCAATATACCCCACGGGTGGAGAAACCCCATAGCGCTAAGGCCAAGTGAATTCCTTTTCGAATTACCCCAATATTTACTGTGCCAGTGCAGGAAGAAAAAAAAGAAGGCAAAAAGCACAACACATTTTTATTTTTTATATATTATTTTTCTTCATTTATTATTATTATTATTATTATTATTATTATTATTATTTTTATTTACCTATCTACTTTTTGTCAATTTCTTTGTTTTGGTGTGGTTATTGAAGTTGTTGTCCCCATTTATATTTATATTGTTTTTTTCTTCTTTTCTTTCTTTAGGTGCTCTGCCATGTTTTTTAACTCAAGACCATGGCTTTTTTTTTTTTTTGTGGTGCCTATAGTTATTACTGGAGTGCTCACTGGATATTTGACTCTTCTTTTTGTACTGTTGGGGTGTTTCACCTTCTTTTTCTCCTTCATCTCTCAAACTGACGATGAGAGCCTCTAGAAGGATTCCCCCCATTTTCGGCATATTAGACTTTTACCCCAGTTTATTACTTTTCTCTTCTTCAAATAAAACCACATAACTTGAACTATGTAGTCCTTCCTCCCAGTTAGAGGGGTAAATAAGGGAGTCACCAAGACCAAGACTACTAAGTAGTAAGCTAGATACAGAGGAGACTACAATTTCTCGCAGCCCTGGGATGAGGGAGGAGGATATGGGAGGTAGGACGAACACGGAGGTGTAGGGAGGACAAATCAGTGATGGGAACCCCCCTGATTTTATGTAAATGTGAACCTGTAATATTATTGTCAACAATATGTAAACCACTATGATCAAAATAAAAACTATATAAAAATACCGGGAACAATCTCTGTGGTAAGAAAGGAACTCTTATCCACTGTTGGTGGGAATGCTATTTGGTCCAACTCCCATAGAAAAGAGTATAGAGGCTTCTCAGTAAACTCAAAATTGAGCTGCCATATGACCCAACAATCATCCTTCAGGGTGTGTGTGTGTATATGATTGTTGTTATATATATATATATATATATATATATATATATATATATATATATATATATATCCTCAGTACAGAAAAACATTCATCTAAAACAATATATGTATACTACTATTTATTGCAGCACTCAGTACAATAGGTAAGACTTGTAATCAGATGAGTGGATCATGAAGACATGATACATATATACAGTGGAATACTACATAGCTATAAAGAATGATGCAATCATACAATTTGCCACAACATGGATGGAACTGGAATATATTATGTTAAATGAAGTAAGCCAGAAGAAGGATAATGTGGTATTTAGAATAAGTGCATTAAGAAATGCAATGGTGTAAATGAGAGTTTACAAACACCTTTGGCCCCAGAGAATAGAGAAGAGAAGGAAAGAAACTGAGTGGAGGAGGAGAAAAACAAATATGCAAGGATGGAGGCCAGGGGACATGCGGTCTCAGATGCTTTGGTGGAGATAAAAATAAAGAACAGAACTAAATATACAAGCCAAAGTCAACAACAATGGAAACAAGATACCCAAATTCTGACAATCTAAACTTTAAATGGGCCTGTTATACTGGCAGGCTGGGGGCCAGAGGGTGGTGGTATGGGATGTACTCTGAGAAAATTGGTGCAGAGAGGTCGACAAGTGTGTTGGGATTAATTCTGATTTATTGTATGTTTGAAACCAACTATGAAGGAATTTGTAAATCATAATGGTTTCAATAAAATTAAATCAAATTTAAAGAAAAGTTTAGGGAGTTAGGGAGGAAAGTAATTTAGAGGTAGCATGTGGTATGTAATTAAATGTAAGGAACTCTGGAAAATATAAGAAATAAGTGCATGAAGAGAGAAAACAGTAAGTTAGAAAATTTAAAGATAAATCCATGAAGACTGACAGCTGATAAGATAATCTAAAGAAAAGATCAGAGAAAGAGACCAGTAAGAAAATTTAGAGCATATTCTTGAGTCAAGGGACTTTTTAACAAAAACGGGAATATTGCAATCCATCAAAATAAATCATCATAAAATCTGTGATAAGGAGAAATCCCTAAAAGATTCTAGAGAATAAAATATCAGCCTTTTGTAAAAATTAAAAATAAGATAGACTTTTCTAAAAGTAACATTGGGATGATAGGGCAGAAGTATTTTAAAATTCTAACAGGAAATTTACTCATAAAGAAATCTATATCCAAAGCAAGATAAAATATAAGTAGAATAAAGATATCTTCATTTTATGTGAAGTTTTACAAACTATTTCTTGTAAAATTACTAGAAGACATGGTTTCCTCATTTGAAGGTAGAAATTAAAAAAGAGGAAGAAATGAGATCCAGGAAATCAGAGATTCAATTTAGGAGACAGATGAAGGAAATTCCCAAGATGATGATCAGATAAATCCTATGATACCAGTGATGCATCAGCTTCAGAGCATAAACAATCTTGACTGGCAGAGAAGGACAGACAGATGGCTCTAGGAGGAATAATTCTACCAGAAAAAAATGTTTGAAATATCTGTTCGTATTGACAACTGTTTCATGGCTTTATTATAAAAGCTAGGGAAGAGCTAGCATTAGTTATACAGATAACAATATGAAAGAGAAGAAGAAATATTTGTTTACAAACAGTTACAAAGAAAGATAATAAGTGGTAGCAGATTGACTGGTTTATCTTTGAATAATTGCTAATCAACATATAAGTTATTAATATAATTTGACTAATAATGACAGCATGCCTGTAAGAGGGAAGGAATGGGTAAGTATTTAGGTGTTTAGAAGGAGAGCATAATTGTGATACAGAAATGCTAAATTTTTCTTATCCAAAGAACAATGCTGAGAGATGACATAAAATTGAACTCAACAGTCTTCCTACAAAATTTAGAAATATAAAATTTTAAATTAAATAAAACAATAATTAGATTGGCTATCTTGGGGGTAAAAATGAGTCAAAGAAATAAGGGGTTGCTGTTTGTAAGACTTTATGCTGAATCTTACTTTAACTTTGCGGAGAAAAATAACTGACATGGTCCTCACAAAGTCACCTCATGATTTTGATTTCAGTTCTTCCCCTCGCAGACTGTGAGACTGTGCACAAGTGCCTTAATTTCTACCTTCAGATAAGATTAGTAATAAAGTATGCCTAAAACTGCTACAAAATTAAATAACTTACATCATTTAAGGTAAGCCTTTAGTATTTCACAATCAACTGCTAGTATTATTAATAATAGTAACAAACACGTTATGTAATATTTAAATTTATTAAATTTTATGAGAATATGTAAGCATTATTGCTGAATATTCCATTCTTCATAGAAAGCAACATTGAGGATTCCCACAATCCACCGGGTATAATTCTGGCGACCCCAAAATCTTTCTAGGTAGCACCATTAATGGGGACTGAAGAAACATTGCAGTACTGGGCCAAACTTCAGTTTGTCCTGGTTGGCTGAGAATTTTGGGAGTGGTCCCTGGCCCCTGAGCACAGTTTGGAAGACACTTGCCTGAAAAAGAAACTCCAATGAAAACCAAAACTTAAAAAAAAAAAGTAGTAGCACTGAGAGGGTGTGGACTTCAGAGCTCTCCCACACCCTCTGAATGTCTAAAGCATGATCTTCACCATCATCTGAGTCTTCCAAAGGCTGGAAACCATAATCCAGTCCAGAAAGCACCGAGCTACACTCTGGGCGTGTGCTTTTCCAGCAATAAGTCCTAAATCATCTTAGATCACTATGTTCATTCTGAAAAAACTTGCTGTCCTGCCAGAGTCCCAGACAGAGCTCTTTGTGTTTAAGAGTGAATGAAGAAGGATGCCTGAAAAGACATTCGAGGAACCAAATCTCTGCTAGCTTTTCATGGGCCTAACAGAACTTTCTGTCTCTATCCCTTTTCTCTGCCCATGCCTTCAAATGAGCATTATCCAATAACAGCCTCACACCCTGGATAAGTGGTAAGTAGCTGTAATTGTTTCTACACATCTCTTGTGTGTGGCTGTCAGAACCCACACAAGAGGTGAAACCACAGTGACCTGCACTGTGGGCATGAGTAGTTCCCCTTTCCTACCACCAACTACCCAAAGTGGCCTGGGAAGAATAGAAATGCTGACATAATGGGGAAGCAATGGTTGAATTTTTCTCCTGGTTTTGACATCTACTCACTTAGCTGAATTGTTTCAGCTGTCCAGGCCCTGAAACAATTGGACTGGCACCAATGACCAACACCCTTATCTCACTTGGGCAACTTAAATCTGAGGAACTGTGACTTGCAAAGGTGAACAGGAGGCATTAGAACTGAAATGCAAACTCCAGTACGCTAAGCATTGGACCTTCTTCCCACAGTGTTTGATGACTGCCAGATGTCTAAATGCTCACCTACCAATCATATACGCCTCCTGGTGTACACCCAGAACACCAGCCAGAAAGCCACAGAGATAGTATCATTCTTCCACAATGTGATCATTCCCTGCCCAGACGTTAGCACTCAATTTTGATTTGATTTACAAAATCCCCAACCAAAATAACAAGTGAGAAGATTGAAAAGCCCCAATAAGTTTAAACTATGCTTCCTTTGCATATATAGATATATATACATGTAAATATATGTTTGTGTGTGCTATATATACACACACACATTTGGTCATATTGGCATGTTCACACAACAAGGTATTATTAGACTTACCATGTAAGTGTAGACCAGTGCTGCCGTGCCTCAAGGGATGAAGCTGCTTCTGAACGAGTAATAAGAGATGGAGAGCCAACTGCTTCTCTCCCCTTCCCCTCCCCTGCCCACACCCACCGAAAGGCCAGTCTCTCTCAAGCTGTTTGGCAACTCTGTTCTAGACAGCTTAAGGTCCAGGAGTGGATTGGAACAACGAACAGTCTGGCAATCCTTCTCTTTCCTTGAGCCCAGACTTCAGTGGGCGTGCAATGTGGCATTTTGCTTCTGATAGCAACCTCTTCCCCAGTAATTCAGCAAGAGAGAAAAATAAGTCCTGGGGCCATCTTAGGAGTCAATGACCTTCCGGGACTCATCCCTTCCTGGTACTGAGAGACACTCAGAGATTACTAATTTACCTGTAGGATATCACACTCTTTATCCCTGCATTATTTATCCTGCTAAATCAGGAAAGCAGATGGGGCCTAGATCCTAGAGTCACCTGGGATGTCTACCAAGATGCATGGACAAGTCATTCTACGTTCAAATTACTCACAGGAATTGTTAGAAATTTACATGATTTAGGGGCCAGAGAGATAGTATTGTGAGTAAGTCTCTTGCTTTGCAAGCAACTGACCCGAGTTCATTCTCCAGCACTATATAAGGTCTCCTGAGCATTGTATTCTTTGAGCAGAGCAGAATGTGACCTAAAACCAAAGATAATCAAAGAGAGACTGGAGATAAGGGAGGGAAGGAAAGAGAAAGAGGATCTGATAAGGGTGGGAAAGATGCTTAATGATAATAATGATAAAAGGAATATCCTTCTGATCCCCAAATATGGTAGTGAGAAGAATACCATTAAAATACCTGTATTTCTCCAAATAAGAATATGTGTGGGGACTTAAAGATGGCTTAAAATATTTTCCCAGCTTGTGTGATGCCAATAATCAGATCTTGATTCTACCCACCCACCTGTCCACATACACCCAGGCTATCTTCTCATTCTGTCTGTTTGTGATCCCATGTAAGGACTGAGGACACAGATTAGTGACTTAAAAAGCACCAAGGGTAAGTAGAAGGCCAAGAGCAAATCAGGCAAACTTTAACAGTAAGAATAACCAGAGAAGGGAAGATCAAAAATACTTTGTTTTCAGACATATCCATATATGAAGCTGGTGAAGTCTATCTGGGCTTTTGCTTTTAAGGAGTTCATTACTCTCTCTGACCCAGGTTTTAGTCGGCTGCTGAACCGTCCTCCTGGCTCAAGTTGCTGCTGTTTCCTATTCCATTCCTTCCTTCAGGTTGTTAAACATGCACTGCAGGCTTTTTCTACTCCAAGAAGTAAGTGGGAGTGGTCGCATCTCACCTTGCTTTTCCAAGTGCTTGAAGTAAGTTGTCCATTGTAAATGAGGAAGTAGGATGGGACTCAGGACTGGAGAGCCCTGGAGGTCCTCCACGTTCTGGGAATATGACCGCATTATTGTTCCATCAAGGTAGATTCTGAAAAGTTGTGTGGTAAGGGTTAATGAGTTATACAGATAGAGTTTGGCATACATTATTTCTTCTTTGAGTCCACTTCTCTCTCTTGGAATCTAGAAAGTTCAATTTGCAATAAACAGGATGAGCTGACAGGTGAATACTCAGTTGAGCCTGAGTTATCCCTGCAATAATATCACTTTCCCAGAAGTAACCAGGATGAGACATGGGATCCAGTTGTCAGTATTATTGGATTCTGATTTCTGTTTTTGCAAAAGGGGCGGGGTCCCCAGCACACCCATTGAGCAGGAAGTTTGTGAATTGCTACAGTATAAAAAGGCAAGACCGGTTTGAATTACCAGGATTCCTCAGTGGAGTTCTGGTCACACTCACTACACAAACCATCTGGAGCCTCACTCTGGCACTTTGTTATTTACTCGTGGTCCCAGGTGGAATTAGAACCCATAATTCACTGCGGGCTGCCCCTCTTCTCAGTGGACAGTATCATATCTCATCTCAGCAGTCACTCCCTGGCTATCCATCAGCTATTCCAAATTTGGAAACACTTGCCAAAGTAGATGCGTTTCTTTGGGGATTATCATTATACATTAATGTTTTAAATTTGAGGGTTGGTCTTCCATTTTTCTGAGTGCTTGGCCTTATCCTTATTAATATCACATCTAACACTGTAATCAGTTTTTGCTTCTTTTGAGAATATTAGTAACCACCAGATCATGTGCTCAACATCTTTTAGTTCTATGGGAACTCATCACTTAACAAATACATAATAAAATTATCTCACACAGTGCATTTTACTGAATAAAAATTTAAGGGTCAGGCTTTTGAATATCTGTTATGTCTCTTTCATGAGACATGATAAAATTAATCATAAGACATTTGGTAGGAAGTGTTGAGTTATAATAAGAGATGGGTTCTCAGGTTCACCAAAGTCAAAAAAGGAGATGTAAGATGTCAGAAATTTGGAGAATTAAAAGAAGTCTGGCATGACTGGCATTTAGGGAATAGGTACGGAGCAAGAAGGTGCTTCAGGATGGATGACGAGCACACTTGAATGGTATATTAAGGTGTTGAGATATTTTTGTCAAAGTGACAAGATGTTATTGAAGGTTTTAGTAATGGGATGTGTGTGTATAGAATTTGTTTTTAGAAATATTGTGAAAAATTATGGAAGTAGAGTTGAAAAGATGCAGAGACAAAAAGAGAAATTCCAGGGGGACTGGCTGTAGCAGTAGGCCAGTTGCAAATGGAAGTAAGCCTGAACTAAGACACCAAATGGTAAAAGAGGGCAGAGAGTTAAGAGATCTTGAGAGGAACAATGGGGCAGGAGGGAAGAAATAAGTGACTAGCTATCAAGTGTGTATCTTGACAACTGTATAAATAAAAAGACTATGATGTAAAGAATAGAGAGAATTAGAAAGGAATTGAAAGACAAAGGAAAGTCATGATCATGTAGGAAGCAGGAATAATAAGAGCAGGTAGGGCCCAAGAGATAGTACAGAAGGTAAGGCTCTTCCCTTGTATATAGCCTACCAAGGTTTAATTCCAGGTACCATACCATGTATGGTCTCCCCGAGTTTCATCAGTAGTGATACCTGAACAGAGAGCCAGAAGTAAACCTTGATCACAGTTTAGTTTGGCCCCCCAAGAAACAAATATATGAGCAAAAGGATATTATACATAAGAACCTGGGTAACCTCTAACTCAAGGACAGAGGTTCAAGAATACAGTGTTTTACTAGATTGTTTCACTATACCACTAAGCATAGAATACTGCAGAGCAGAAACCATAAAGACGTGAGGTAGGGAATGAATTAGAGAGATTATAATAAATGTTGACTGTGAATGTAGTATTTCAGGATTCCTATATATGAAGGAAAAGAGAGAGGACAAAAGAAAATGATTTGGTTAGTTGATGTGTAGCTCTTTTCTTTTCTTCTCTTCTCTTCTTGTTTCTTTTCTTTTGGAATTTGGGGCCATTCTTTTTGATGCTCAGGGTTTACTCCTGACTTTACACTCAGGAATTATGCCTGCCACAGTCTGGGGGACATTATATGGTATTGAGCATGGACTCCGAGTTGGTTGCATGCAGGGCAAATGCCTTGCCTACTGTGTTATTGCTCTGACCCAGTTGTTTTATTTTTTTTAAATAACTATTTATTTGTCAACAATTCAGTTTTACAAAGAAACTGGTAATATAGTCTATTTTCTCACATCATTAGCAACAAAGGGTTAAATTCACTTTATTATATCATAATCAACTCATTTATAGAATGTGAATCACAGAAAGACTGACTTCATCAGTCTTTCACCAGTGGTATTATTATTATTTTTTGGTTTGTGAGTCACACCCTGCAGCACTCAGGGGTTACTTCTGGATCTATGCTCAGAAATCGTGCTGGCAGGCTCAGGGGATCATATGGGATGCTGGGATTTGAACCACCGACCTTCTGCATACAAGGCAAACACCTTACCTCCATGCTATCTCTCTGGCCCCACCAGTGGCATTTTTTAAATTACAAAACCCAATTTGGGGTCCCACATTGCATTTTATTATGGTATCTGATGAGATTTTCTTTGCTCTTCATGATCTTGACAGTGTAGAGTAGACTTTTACTGTTAGTGTTAGACTGTTAGTGGGGTAGACTACAGAGTTTCTCCCAATATTAAATTTTCTTGTGAAACCAAGTTTATGGGTTTTGGGAAATAAAACCATTAAGGTACCCTTCTCAACACCACATATAAGAGTTATCCAGGATAATACCAATGATAATAACTTGCAAATTTTTATCAGTGTTAAGTTTCTTTCTTTCTTTCTTTAATTTTTTTCCCTGGGAAATGAATTTTTTTTTAACTCCAACTCACACTAGGCTGTGAAGGTTGGTAGTGAGGGAGGATCCAGCTGTGACAGTAGTGAAGAAGGATTGGTCTGGGAGGGGAGAAAGGGAGGATCAGGCTGTGAGGGAAATGCCACTTGTTGTTTGTTTATATAATGATAAAGATATCCTCAAAATGGTCTGTTATCTCCATGTTGCCTTTTTGATCTGAAAACTAGGGTCTAAAATACACAATAGACCACTTCACCAAGTCTATTTTATTTTATTCATTATTGTCTCACATATGTTATTTACACTTCTTGGTAAAAATAGTTCAATGCCTGGTTTGGACACATGCTGTATTTTTCTTTTTACTTGACCCTGTTTGTTTACCAAATTTTATCATTTTTATCTACTACATCATTTCTTATTTTTCTTGATTTGGGAGCCACATCTGACAATGCTCGGGGTTTACCCTTTTCTCTGTACCCAGAAACCAATCCTATTGATCTTGGGTGGGGGGAGTATATGAGATATCATGCCAGGAATCAAACCTGAGTCAGCCATGTGCAAAGCAAGTACCCTACCTGCTGTACTGTCACTTGGACCCATACTACATTATTTCTTAAGTTCATTTCTTAACAAAACTTCATTGGGTCAACTGTGTTCCAAGTTCCTTTCCTATTTCTGTAGGTAGACTTCTATTGTCATACCTGAATTCTGATAACTACCATACAAGAAAAAAGGAAATACAATGTTTTTGTAGAGTGTTATACAGAAAGAAAGGGTGGAGGTGTAGTGGGCTTATGGCCTTTCTCCATTTTTCTATAATCTTGGAGCCAGAAGCCTCTGATACAGCTTGAAAACTTAGAGATCATCTGAAGAAATGACTCATAGAAAGCTCTTTCTTCATGATGATGCTTTCAATACAGATGAGAAGTCCAGAATCAGAAAAGGACAAGCAGATTTGGGCTCTGGCTTCAATCACTGCATTTTTGGGCACCAGGGGTTCACTGTTCTAACATTCCCAATGTCCATTGCTTGTGTTCATCCGAGGTAATATAAAGTTGGGCTGAATATAACTACTTCAGTTTGATCCACCAGCTGCTTTATTAAGTTAATACCATTTTATTTCATTCCTGGGGATTTTCTGTTCTAGTCATAGAGCGGTTTGATTGGCTTTGGGAATGTTATGTGGGAAGTCATATCTCAGAAGAGTCACATGGAAAAGGAATTAGAGCTGCATGGGTCAAATTCCAGCTTGGCAAGTTGTATGAGATAAATGTGGGGAAGACCAATGGAAAGAAGGGGCTCCTATCCTCCCGAGAGACAGTACATGCTTCTTCTCAGGGGGCAGGAGGCTTGGCAGACCTTGATTGCCTTCAGCTCCATCAAGTGGGTTAGCCTGCTGTTGAGCTCACATGACAGATGGCTCTTTGAGTCTCCAGAGTATTCTCCAGTCATCACTGGGTTGTCAAGCTGCAAACAAAAGCCATTCATTGCCCTCACCTTCTCTTGTGAATTCTTCCTAGCTTTATAACCACCAAAGCACAAGATATGCTATAACTCCCTACCTATAAAAAAACAACATATTTTTCTGAAACAAAAGAAAAACTAGAAGAGAATATTTTGGCTATTCCTGACTAAAGAAACAGTCTAGGAAATGTAATTTTGGTATTAAGATATGATTCTCATATAATATGGTTTACAACATCTTTTCCAGAGAAAAGAAACCACTTAAAACTGCATTCGTGACCATCTTGGAAATTCTGAAGTGGGGCTCCGAATACATTCTTCACTGTGCTCCTTTCTTCCTACTGTTTCAGACAAATGCTAAAAAGAGATTTGAGAAAAATACTTGGTTAAAATTATTGGCCATGAGAGAAGATTGCTTTGATGACTGAAGAACAGTGACTTTGACCCATTACATTATAATTGCTGATAAGTAGAACTCAACTACCATAAACATATAATTGTAGTATAAACTACATAAAAGAAATTCCCCTAAAGATTTGGAAGCTGTAACTGTTGTTTTTTTTTTTCAATTACTGACAGCTTAGGAGAAGGTTTGACATCAGATGTTAGATTATGGAGAATGACCAACATCATGAAACTAGAGAACTAACACAAGACACTATCTGTTGCTTTCATTTTAAAAACACAACCAGAAGATTACTCCCTAATCTTCATGCCTAAAAACAATTAAGTCGAGAACAGAAAAAGGAAAAAAGAACTTCTGGTTTCCAGTAATGAGAAAAAGAGAAAGCAGTCTAGGGCTTATGGTGGTATCATTCATCTTCTCTCATGATGTAGAGGAGTAACTGAGAGCATTCAGTAATTTTAAAATGCTGGCCAGAAATTCTGGAACCTTAGTTTAAAACTTGGAATTTCACACCATTAAATTAAAAGGCAAATAACATAGTCTCAAACATTTCACCATATCCAGAAGATTTACACTACTTTGAATTAAGATATTTTACTAAGGTGACAGAAAGCATATCAGAGTTATGGGTAGCAGGAACATCTGGCTGTGAAGAGGATCAAGAGCAAAAGGACTCTGAAGTTAGACATTGGGTAGGTGGGACTCAGTAAGTGATCATTGATTTCTCTGAATGTTTCCAGGAAAACCTTCTCTCTCTCTCTCTCTCTCTCTCTCTCTCTCTCTCTCTCTCTCCTCTCTCCTCTCTCTCTCTCTCTCTCTCTCTCCTCTCTCCTCTCTCTTCTCTCTCTCTCTTTCTCTCTCTCTCTCATGTTCTTCACATTTCTGATAGAGTAGCTCATAGTCTGCATTGTTGCAGACCTTTTTAATGGCTTTCATCAAATAGAAAATAATATAAATTAAACATTTTATTGTACTCACACCCTTACAAAAATAACCATCCCTTACAATAATAACCATAAGCTTGGAAGAATTCTTATTCCTAATGTTCAGGAATGGGTGTTGGGATTCAGTAGATACAGTAACTTACTGGATCTGTATTTACAATTTCATAGATTCTGTTAACACCAGAACCCTTGTCTCAACCAGTCCATTAGAGTTGTAGGATTTCTCAAGCTCAGTCTTTGAGAAAGTTATTTTACCTCTCTTATTCCTTGGTCAAAGTTTTGTTCCCAAAAAGCATATCAAAATAATGTTTTTAGCTTTGTTACCTAGTCAGGTCATTGATAAAACAGCAGTTTCCCAATATGGTTCTCACCAAGTCAAGGTTTCACCAATCCTCTTTCAGGATTAGGGGTGTCCTTGAATGGCATGACTGGGGGTTCTAGAGGCTCCCCTAATTCAATCTGAGTAACTCCACTCTTTAAAAAGTATTTTAAATTTATTGACTCACCATAAGATACAAAGTTGTGAAGTCACTTATGATTGAATTTTAGTCATCCAACGCTGGAGCACTCATCCCTTCACCAGTGTCTACTTTAATCCACTGTTTTCAATGAACTGCTCCACTTTTATCTGCGATATTTATTGGTCTCCCTGTAGGTATAAAAAACTGTTTTGGAAGCCACTGGAACTAAAATAAAGTTCTAGTTTGCAGTGCTATTTCGAGCCTGCATCCAAGTTCCAGATTCTTTATGTGAAAAGCCAATAAATCATCACATCAGCCTAGTGATAAAAGAAGGAGGACAGAGCAGACCATTGGTCTTCAAGACATACTGTCGTCTGCCACATTGGGATGCCTCTAGTGGGTCTTAAATTTAGAGAAACAAGAGAGCAGTCTTTCCAGGTCTTAAGGCCCTCTGATGGAGAGATGTCTCATTACCACGCGCACACAGTAGCTAGTATTTTACATAGACCAACTGGCCTGTTTTCATTCCTTTTAAATACCCAAAGGCATCCTACCTACACGAGTTGCTGAACGCCTACAAACCATGGTCGTAAAGACTATTTGCACACTACACGAGTGCTAAAGAGCACCTGAAACCACTTTGCTTCTATTTGTTTTGTCCCCTAATATGCACACTGGTATATTAGTGTTTCTTTTGAATCCCCCCTGGGTTTGGATATTATACACCCAAGTTTTACTTCAAATTGAGTTTTCACAGCTGGATTATAAACCCATGGAAATGTTGACCCAGCACCAACTCTGTCATTCCAAACAGGTGTTGCTTTAATTAGCCTCATCGTAAAACAAAAATTAAAAATTAAGGGAAAACATTTTAATGTAACAAAAGTGCTCCTGAAGGTCTTAAAGGGAGCAGGCAAATTGGTGAAGGCTTTAAAGCTTTATCTCTTTTCTCCAAGAGGTTTTCTTAAAAATTCAATCTCACTTCTGAAGCTGCAGTAACACCCCACTGTTTAAATGGGGGTGGGAGGAATCATTTTCCCAGCCATGCTGGCCAGACAGAGAACACTTTTAAATCAAGTGGGAAAGGCTTTCTTAATCTGCTAACTAGGTTTTAGAGGTTCTCACCTCACGCAGGAAGAAGATAAAATGGTCAGTCTTCCTTGTCCATTCTGATCTTCAAGAGGATTAGAAGTATCTTCCATGCAAACACAAAGGTGTGTTCTCTGATTTCAATCCAATGCAGAATGTTCAATTTATACTTAAGAGTATGAATGAAACAGTAGTCATCAAAACTCGCCCCATAAGTAGTCAAGTTCATTGTTTTCCACATATGAAATCATTTAGAGAGCAAGTTAAAAAAAATAAGGACTAGAAAGAGTATAGTGGATAAGTGCATGCCATGCAAGCAACCAAACTGCATTTAATACCTAGTACTCCCATTTGGTTTTCTCCAAAACCACCAGAGTGATCTCTGAATACAGAACCAGGAGTAAGCACTTAGCACTGTTGTGTGTAGCCCCAAACAAACAAAAATTGAATAGGAATTAGTTCACATACAATGGCCTTTCAGGCAGTCTGAAAACTTCCTTTGGTCTCAGAGTTTTAAATGATTTCTCTGAGGAAGAGAGAATATAAAAGGTGAACTTGGGGCAGGAGAGATCAATTTTACTTTGCACACAGCCAAACCAGGACAGATGGTGGTTCAAATTCCAGCATCTGATATGGTCCCCTGAGCCTGCTAGGAGCGATTTCTGAGCACAGAGCCAGGAGTAACCAGTGAGTGTTTTCGGGTGTGACCCAAAAACAAAAACAACAAAAGGGAACTTGGAGATAGAAACTATGGAAACTACGGAAAAGCTCATACTGGGATAGTAAGGGAGTTCTTAGAGAACATGATGCTCAAGCTCTAGTGCACTCCAGTTCCTAGGAATGCTGCTAAAATGGGTTACTGGACCCCCAGAGATAGTGGGTGTGAAGTGGGGATCCTACCATTTACATTTCTAATTAGTTCTCTCAGATGATAAAGTTACTTTGGGTCTTTGGACTTAACTTTGAGAACTACTGATATGGAGACAGGGCAGTGATATAGTAGAGATTCTGACCTGACTGTCCTAGAGGATGCATATAGAAGAATACAAAATTCAGTTACTTAAAAGTATATGTATTCTTTTGGAAAATGTGAAATAATTTTTCCTGCTAAAAGATAAATGAGTTATTTCTAACTTCACCCTCTTGAGTCAACTTTGGAGTTTTTAGTTAAAGAAAAAACAGTTCTCCAATGAGTTTTGTGACATTTAGACTTGTTTACTCATTTATTATCCTTGAAAATGAAGTGTAATAAAAAAATTTGAAAAAAAAAAAGATACCACAGTCTTCAAGATGCCCAATTTTACAAATTTTCATCATTTTTTCCCTGTCTCATTTATAAATAATCTGTCAATTGAGGATATTTTTTCAGCATTTTGCACAGTATAAATATGAACACTTCCATCTCCAATTAGGAAAGGCTAGAAAAGTTGGTATTTCTATAGATAAAAGGAGAGATTTTAACTCTGAGAAGATAAAAATCTTTCTCTCATTAAACCTGAAATTGATAACCATGAACTAAGCAGAGACAAATAAGTGCTTAGTAAATGGGAAATACAGAAAGACTGTGGCGATAGTCTGAGAGTAGAGAATGGTTCTTAGATCTGATTCCTTGGAAGGAGTCATCCACTGTGACCATCCACTGGACCTTGCATAGAAGTCTCACTACTTTCCAACTTTATACCTTTTTTTTTTTCACTTGGAATATTACTTTTTATTTATTTTTATTTTTTTTTTAATTTTTTATTTTTTTATTTAAACACCTTGATTACATACATGATTGTTTTTGGGTTTCAGTCATGTAAAGAACACCACCCATCACCAGTGCAACATTCCCATCACCAATGTCCAAGTCTCCCTCCTACCCACCCAACCCCCGCCTGTACTCTAAACAGGCTCTCCATTTCCCTCATACATTCTCATTATAAGGAAAATTCAAAATGTAGTTATTTCTCTAACTAAACTCATCACTCTTTGTGGTGAGCTTCCTGAGGTGAGCTGGAACTTCCAGCTCTTTTCTCTTTTGTGTCTGAAAATTATTATTACAAGGGTGTCTTTCATTTTTCTTAAAACCCATAGATGAGTGAGACCATTCTGCGTTTTTCTCTCTCTCTCTGACTTATTTCACTCAGCATAATAGATTCCATGTACATCCATGTATAGGAAAATTTCATGACTTCATCTCTCCTGACAGCTGCATAATATTCCATTGTGTATATGTACCACAGTTTCTTTAGCCATTCGTCTGTTGAAGGGCATCTTGGTTGTTTCCAGAGTCTTGCTATGGTAAATAGTGCTGCAATGAATATAGGTGTAAGGAAGGGGTTTTTGTACTGTATTTTTGTGTTCCTAGGGTATATTCCTAGGAGTGGTATAGCTGGATCATATGGGAGCTCGATTTCCAGTTTTTGAAGGAATCTCCATATCGCTTTCCATAAAGGTTGAACTAGACAGCATTCCCACCAGCAGTGGATAAGAGTTCCTTTCTCTCCACATCCCCGCCAACACTGTTTGTTCTCATTCTTTGTGATGTGTGCCATTCTCTGTGGTGTGAGGTGGTATCTCATTGTTGTTTTGATTTGCATCTCCCTGATGATTAGTGATGTGGAGCATTTTTTCATGTGTCTCTTGGCCATTTGTATTTCTTCTTTGTCAAAGTGTCTGTTCATTTCTTCTCCCCATTTTTTGATGGGATTAGATGTTTTTTTTCTTGTAAAGTTCTGTCAGTGCCTTGTATATTTTGGAGATTAGCCCCTTATCTGATGGGTATTGGGTGAATAGTTTCTCCCACTCAGTGGGTGGCTCTTGTATCCTGGGCACTATTTCCTTTGAGGTGCAGAAACTTCTCAGCTTAATATATTCCCATCTGTTAATCTCTGCTTTCACTTGCTTGGAGAGTGCAGTTTCCTCCTTGAAGATGCCTGTAATGTCCTGGAGTGTCTTGCCTATGTGCTGTTCTATATATCTTATGGTTTTGGGGCTGATATCGAGGTCTTTAATCCATTTGGATTTTACCTTCGTGCATGATGATAGCTGGGGGTCTACGTTCAATTTTTTGCAAGCGGCTATCCAATTGTGCCAACACCACTTGTTGAAGAGGCTTTCCCTGCTCCATTTAGGGTTTCCTGCTCCTTTATCGAAAATTAGGTGGTTGTATGTCTAGGGAACATTTTCTGAGTATTCAAGTCTATTCCACTGGTCTGAGGGCCTGTCCTTATTCCAATACCATGCTGTTTTGATAACTATTGCTTTGTAGTACAGTTTAAAGTTGGGGAAAGTAATTCCTCCCATATTCTTTTTCCCAATGATTGCTTTAGCTATTCGAGGGTGTTTATTGTTCCAAATGAATTTCAAAAGTGCCTGATCCACTTCTTTGAAGAATGTCATGGGTATCTTTAGAGGGATAGCATTAAATCTGTATAATGCCTTGGGGAGTATTGCCATTTTGATGATGTTAATCCTGCCAATCCACGAGCAGGGTATGCGTTTCCATTTCCGCGTGTCCTCTCTTATTTCTTGGAGCAGAGTTTTATAGTTTTCTTTGTATAGGTCCTTCACATTTTTAGTCAAGTTGATTCCAAGATAGTTGAGTTTGTGTGGCACTATTGTGAATGGGATTGTTTTCTTAATGTCCATTTCTTCCTTATTGCTATTGGTGTATAGAAAGGCCATTGATTTTTGTGTGTTAATTTTGTAGCCTGCCACCTTGCTATATGAGTATATTGTTTCTAGAAGCTTTTTGGTGGAGTCTTTAGGGTTTTCTAAGTAGAGTATCATGTCATCTGCAAACACTGAGAGCTTGACTTCTTCCTTTCCTATCTGAATTCCCTTGATATCTTTTTCTTGCCTAATCGCTATAGCAAGTACTTCCAGTGCTATGTTGAATAGGAGTGGTGAGAGAGGACAGCCTTGTCTTGTACCAGAATTTAGAGGGAAGGCTTTTAGTTTTTCTCCGTTGAGGATAATATTTGCCATTGGCTTGTGGTAGATGGCTTCAACTAGATTGAGAAAGGTTCCTTCCATTCCCATCTTGCTAAGAGTTATGATCAAGAATGGGTGTTGGACCTTATCAAATGCTTTCTCTGCATCTATTGATATGATCATGTGGTTTTTATTTTTCTTGTTATTGATGTTGTGTATGATGTTGATGGATTTACGGATGTTAAACCAGCCTTGCATTCCTGGGATGAAACCTACTTGATCGTAGTGGATGATCTTCTTAATGAGGCATTGAATCCTATTTGCCAGGATTTTGTTGAAGATCTTTGCATCGGCATTCATCAGCGATATTGGTCTGTAATTTTCTTTTTTTGTAGCATCTCTGTCTGGTTTAGGTATCAAGGTGATGTTGGCTTCATAAAAGCTATTTGGAAGTGTTTCCGTTTGTTCAATTTCATGAAAGAGTCTTGCCAGGATTGGTAGTAGTTCCTCTTGGAAAGTTTGAAAGAATTCATTAGTGAATCCATCTGGGCCTGGGCTTTTGTTTTTCGGCAGACCTTTGATTACCGTTTTGATTTCATCAATGGTGATGGGGGTGTTTAGATATGCTACATCCTCTTCCTTCAACCGTGGAAGATTATAAGAGTCCAAGAATTTATCCATTTCTTCCAGGTTCTCATTTTTAGTGGCGTAGAGTTTCTCAAAGTAGTTTCTGATTACCCTTTGAATCTCTGTCATATCAGTAGTGATCTCTCCTTTTTCATTCCTAATACGAGTTATCAAGTTTCTCTCTCTCTCTTTCTTTGTTAGGTTTGCCAGTGGTCTATCAATCTTGTTTATTTTTTCAAAGAACCAACTTCTGCTTTCGTTGATCTTTCGGATTGTTTTTTGGGTTTCCACTTCATTGATTTCTGATCTCAGCTTTGTTATTTCCTTCTGTCTTCCTATTTTTGGGTCCTTTTGTTGAGCACTTTCTAGTTCTATTAGCTGTGTCATTAAGCTACTCAGGTAAGCTCCTTCTTCCTTCCTGATGTGTGCTTGCAAAGCTATAAATTTTCCTCTCAGTACTGCTTTTGCTGTGTCCCATAAGTTCTGAGAGTTTGTGTCTTTATTGTCATTTGTTTCCAGGAACCTTTTGATTTCCTCCTTGATTTCATCTCGGACCCACTGGTTATTGAGTATGAGGCTGTTTAACTTCCAGGTGTTAATGTTTTTCTTCTGAGTCCCTTTGGAATTCACAAATAATTTCAGAGCCTTGTAGTCAGTAAAGGTAGTCTGCAAAATTTCTATCCTCTTGATATTATGGAGATATGTTTTATGTGCCAGCATGTAGTCTATCCTGGAGAATGTCCCATGTACATTGGAGAAGAATGTGTATCCAGGTTTCTGGGGGTGGAGTGTCCTATATATATCCTCTAGGCCTCTTTCTTCCATTTCTCTCCTCAGGTCTAGTATGTTCTTGTTGGGTTTCAGTCTGGTTGACCTATCCAGTGTTGACAAAGCCGTGTTAAGGTCCCCCACAATTATTGTGTTGTTATTGATATTATTTTTCAGATTTGTCAACAGTTGTATTAAATATTTTGCTGGCCCCTCATTTGGTGCATATATGTTTAGGAGAGTGAATTCTTCCTGCTCTATATACCCCTTGATTAATATAAAATGTCCATCTTTGTCCCTTACAACCTTCCTGAGTATAAAGTTTGCATTATCTGATATTAGTATGGCCACTCCAGCTTTTTTATGGGTGTTGTTTGCTTGGATGATTTTTCTCCAGCCTTTTATTTTGAGTCTATGTTTGTTCTGACTATTCAGGTGTGTTTCTTGTAGGCAGCAGAAGGTTGGATTGAGTTTTTTGATCCATTTAGCCACTCTGTGTCTCTTGACTGGTGCATTTAGACCGTTGACGTTGAGAGAAAGAATTGTCCTGGGATTTAATGCCATCTTTATATCGAAATTTGGTGTCTTTTGGTTAGTCTTGTCTTAAATTAGGTCTTTCAGTTTTTCTCTTAAGACTGGTTTTGTGTCTGTAAAGTTTCTGAGCTGCTTTTTGTCAGTGAAACCATGTATTCTTCCGTCAAACCGGAAAGTGAGTTTTGCTGGGTATAGTATTCTGGGTGAAGCATTCATTTCATTCAGTCTTGTCACAATATCCCACCACTGCTTTCTGGCATTGAGTGTTTCTGGTGACAGGTCTGCTGTAAATCTCAAGGATGCTTGCTTGAATGTAATTTCCCCTTTTGATCTTGCTGTTTTCAGAATTCTGTCTCTATCTGTGGGATTTGTCATTGTGACTAGGATGTGTCTTGGGGTGGTTTTTCTGGGGTCTCTTTTGGTTGGTACTCTTCGAGCATGCAGGATTTGATCACCTATATTCTTTAGCTCTGGAAGTTTCTCTTTAATGATGTTCTTGACCATTGATTCTTCCTGGGAATTTTCTTCCTGGGTCTCTGGGACGCCAATGATTCTTAAGTTGTTTCTGTTGATCTTATCATAGACTTCTATTTTCATCTGTTCCCATTCTTTGACTAATTTTTCCGTTGTCTGCTCATTTGCTTTAAGTTTTTTGTCCAATCTCTCCTGCTGTATGGAATTGTTATGTATCTCATCTTCCACAGCACCAAGTCTATTCTCAGCTTCTGATACCCTGTCCCAGAGCTTATCCATTTTGTCATTCACTTCGTTTACTGACTTTTTCAGTCCTGTTAGTTGACATGTTATTTCAGTTTGGAGTTTTGTCATTTCTGCCTTCATATTTTCTTGGTTCTTATTAGTGTTCTGTTCAACTCGATCCATGGTTTCTTGGAGTCTGTTGAGCACCTTCCATATTGCTAGTCTAAAGTCCTTATCTGAGAGGTTGATTAGTTGTTCAGTCATTATCTGGTCCTCAGAATTGTCATCTTCATTCTCTATGTCTGATGCTGGCCTGCGTTGTTTCCCCATTGTCACACTTGTATTGTGGGTTTTTCTACGTGTTGTGGTGGTATTCATTGTCTATATGATGTAGGCAGCACACTCCTCTGGCTCCTCCCTTTCTGGATGGGCTGGCTTGCCTCTAAGGGAGGGGAGTCCTCCGTGGATGAAGCCTCACACTGGGTCAAATCTTAGGCCCGAGCATGCAACAGAGAAGACAGTCCAGAGAGAAATGCTTGCTTCTCTGATATAGCACAGTTCTTATTGTGATTTTTTCTTATTGTTGCAATGGTGTTCTTTTCTTAGAAGGAGCGCAGGGCCGCGTAGCGAAGCGGAGCGGCCGTGCTCTGATGGAGCCTCTTTTGCTCCAATCTCAAGAGTTTCACACAAGAGGGCAGTAGACAGATATTTACAGTTCACACTCACAGTTGGGCCCCTCTGCGCAGGCTTAGATTCGTGTCTTTTCCCCGCCTGATGTCCCAAGCAGGGAATCCAGCTTCTGCAGCAGTCTGCCGGCCGGTTTTTATGTTCTGAATCCCGCCCTGGAAATGGCCTCCGGGATAGGAAGAGCAGATTTCTGGAGCCTCTTTTGCTCCACTCCCAAGAGTTTCACACAAGAGGACAGTAGACAGATATTTACAGTTCACACTCACAGTTGGGCCCCTCTGTGCAGGCTTAGATTCGTGTCTTTTCCCCGCCTGATGTCCCAAGCAGGGAATCCAGCTTCTGCAGCAGTCTGCCGGCCGGTTTTTATGTTCTGAATCCCGCCCTGGAAATGGCCTCCGGGATAGGGAGAGCAGATTTCTGGAGCCTCTTTTGCTCCACTCCCAAGAGTTTCACACAAGAGGACAGTAGACAGATATTTACAGTTCACACTCACAGTTGGGCCCCTCTGCGCCGGCTTAGATTCATGTCTTTTCCCCGCCTGATGTCCCAAGCAGGGAATCCAGCTTCTGCAGCAGTCTGCCGGCCGGTTTTTATGTCCCAACTTTATACCTTTGATATCTGTCTTCTGGTGTGTGTGTGTGTGTGTGTGTGTGTGTGTGTGTGTGTGTGTGTGTGTGTGTGTGTCTGTGTGTCTGTGTGTGTGTGTCTGTGTGTGTGTGTACATTTCAAAATCCCCTAGAGAAAAGATCTGATTAGCTATATGAGTCACCATTAATGATTCAATGGTTCCTCTCCTTTGGGTAATTTGTACCCCCAATGAGCTGTTGATCTGAAGCCCTTAAAGCAGCAGTACTGTATGATAGAAAATATTATGTCAGAATTTAAGACAAGAAGAGGCATAATGAGAGATTAAGTTTTCTATTAGTTGAATCAAGAAAGTAGGGGCTGGAGAGATAGCATAGAGGTAAGGTGTTTGCCTTGCATGCAGGACAGTGGTTCAAATCCTGGCATCCCATATGGTCCCCCGAGCCTGCCAGGAGTGATTTCTGAGCATAAAGCCAGGAGTAACCCCTGAGCACTGCCGGGTGTGACCCCCCCAAAAAAAAGAAAGTAGCATAAAATGTGAAAAGCTATAAGAATTTAGTCTACTATGTCTAAATTGTTTGTGTTTTATTATGGAATGAACAAGCATTTATGAAGGTATCTTATATATATTTTTCACTCCATATGGTGTCACTGAAATCCTGAGTATTTTATACTTAGAACATGTATAATTCCCTCAATTAAGAATTGCCATATTTCTGGGACACATTAGTCACATGTGACTAGTGACTACTATATTGAATAATGTACCAATAGATAATTAATTCGGGCTACATGGCTGAGTTTTAGTTGCAATCATTATTAGTCAGGATAAAAATAAAACATGAGGAGTTTTCATGAGAGAATTACCCAATATGATTTAATTTCACAAAGATACTAAGGGATAATAGGACACAGAGTTCCAAGATCCAAACTCTCTGGGCTTTATAAAAAAAAATCAGTTATTTTTAGTGATAGTAGGTAATACTTACCATTATTAAATATAAAAAAGAATCCCATGTAAGCTTTAGAGTTTTTCTCACTCTGGTTTTATTTTTTGTGACTATCTTTGTCTCCTCTGTCTCAGTGATGTAATTATATTAGCATCTTGTGGTTTAGTTCCATAGTCACTTTTAGTCAAATTCTCATACAAATATAACCAAAATAATAGTGATTTACTTCTACAAATTTGTGATGTATTCATATTTTGTAAGTTTTCTAGCCTAAGAAGGTAATTTCTTCTCCTATATCCACTTACAGTACATGCCTCTATTATATTATCTCTTTTGGAACTGTCTGTGTTTGTGTTCATTCATTACCTCCTGGAAAAAAAAAGGTGCTCTATGAAGTCACTCCACAACTTTAATGCTTAGCTCAGACTCCTGTATATAAGAAACTCAATAAATATTTGGTAAGTAAAAATGATTCAACATGTTTGAATTGAGAATCACTAATTCTAATGGGGCTTAGATGCATGCATAAAGATTGGGGGGATAAAATAAAGTCCTTAGAAACTTGCATAATCATCTGTATCATCTTTTCAACCTGATTGCTTGAGGGAACAGAATACATGTTTTATTTCTATAAAGAATGGGTTCAAAAGGAAAACACAAAGGTATGCAACATGTTATAAGAGAAATAGCTGTGAAAAAGGATGTATACACAAACCCATTTTCATTGCACTATTTGCTCAATGATCACGATATAGAAATAACTCAAAAGTCCAACAACAGATGAATGGATATGTTGCATATGTATGAAACAGAATATTATGCAATGGTAAAAAGATAAAGTGTAATTTTCCACCATGTGGGTGAAATTAAATGGTATCATGTTAATGAAAACAGCCATAAGTTATGGATACAGAAATAGTTAATTTATACGTGGAATACAAAAGTTGCACAATTAGGGAGCAACGAAAGTCTAAAGGTAACAGAACTAGAGAGCTGGTCCAAAAAGAAAATAATAGTCTGTGGTAAAGGGTAGGGGTAGATGGTAGGGATTTTTTTGGTATTTGTGGAAGGAAATTGGTACTCTGGTTATAGTTGTGGTATAGGCATGAAACAATCATCAACATATAAAACATAACACTTTAAAGTATAGCAATAATACTTATCAATTATAAAACAGCAATTAAAGTAATATGATGACCTAGGAATGTTGCTCAGGGTAGAGCATTTGCCTAGCAAATATGAAGCATTGAGTTTAATCTCTCCATGTCAATCTGTCACATGCATCACCCTAATGTCACCAAGCACATTACTGGATACTATGGCCCTTAACAGTCATAGCAAGTATGTGATTTCAAGTATCACAACAAAGTGCACAACCCCAGAACACACAGCAATAATTGTGTGACTCTGGGGAGCATTGAAACCTAGACCATAATTCCCCATAAAATACAACAACAAAGTGTGTAATCTTTGGACATGACATCAATAACAGAGGAGAAGTGAACAAGAGGAAACAATCTGGTTTGGGGTTTTTATTATTTGTAATGGGAAGGACTCTGTTCTGCAATGTCTGCATCTCAATTTAGATTAAATTTTTAAAAGCAAGGACAGAATCTTGTGTCTCTTGGTATGATTAATATCTGAATCAGGAAATGGTAAAATGGACTTTCGGTAATGTTAACTGACCATGAAGACATGCATCAATAGCCACGACTCATATCAAGTATCCAAAATTCTTTCTATTATTGTGTAAGATGAGTCTTTATTTGGAGGAGCTGCTTTTCAGACTTAAGGGCTGAAGTTCAGTGGTAAAATGTTCGAGTATTTTTTCTATTTTATACAGGTAGCAGAGCTGGAAATCATTCAAAATCTTTATGATTTATTGAGAACTATTTTTGATATCTTACATAGTGGTTGCGAATAAGCATCTGTCTCTATTGGAGTCTTTTGAGTTTTAATTTTTGTGAAATATAAAATGTGATTAAGGGGCAAGGGCAAGAGTGATGGCACAAGTGGTAGGGTATTTGTCTTGCATGCACTGACTCAGGACGGACCACGGTTCGATACCCTGATGTCCCATATGGTTCCCCAAGCCAGGAGCAATTTCTGAACACATAGAAAGAAGTAGCCCCTGGTCATCTCCAGGTGTGACCCCACCCCCAAAAAAATGTGATTAGGGAAAGCACATTTGAAGTTTTTGAAGTTATTGTACTTATCTTACACATTATAATCATTATATAAGTTTAACATAATATGACTGAGAAATGAATTCCTTTATCTCTGTAATGCTTCTTTCCTTAAAGAACACTAATGTAGCTATATTATTTTTCTTTTGATTCAGGTTTACATTAGGGGTTGCTGGTTAGCCTGCTTGCTAAAATCATGAAGCCCTTACTCCCAGTATTTGCAGATTTCCAAGGTGTGAACATTCTTTTCATGGGAAATTCTTGTTTATATTTTTATATATAGAAGTCTTCCCCAGAGGTTCTGGAAAAAAAATGTGGTGCTCTCATTGCATTACTGAGAACTAAGCAGAGTTGGGTGGGGTGATATGCAGTCCTGAAAATCAAATACAGGACTCACAATTACCAGCTCCAGTTAACCTTTGATTTATCTTCTTGGTATCTTGAGCAACTGAAATTTTCTAACAACAGATTCATAATTTCTAAATTTCTTTTTGGTTTTGGTGTTTGGACCATACCTGGTGGTGCTCAGACGTTACTCCTGGCTCTGTGCCCAGAAATCACTTTTGGCAGGCTCAGGGAATTATAGGGATGCCAGGGATCAAATCCAGGTAGGCCCTCCACATTCTGCTATTGCTCAAGCCTCTATGATTAACTTTTTAAAATTTTGTATTTGTTTTTGTTTTTTTGTGCCACACCCAGTGAAGCTCAGAGGTTACTCCTGGCTATGTGCTCATAAATAGCTCCTGGCTTGGGGGGAACCTATAATTCTTAAATGTTTAATAGATCCTTTATAAATAAACACTTATGAGCAAATTACAGTGTACCATTGTTTCTTTTGGTACATATTCTTTGTACTTTCAATTATTTTGTATCTTTATATTTAATGCACATTTTTCTTTAAGCATCAAATTATTGAACCTTTTATAAGATCTAATCTAATAGCCTTTTATTGTTTTGGGCAATTGATCCTAAAGTTTCACACATGCAATAAGGCATGCCAATCCACAGTCCTAAGTCTGAGTTCTCCTTAAGCACATATAAACCATATAACTTTAACATAATTGTTAAGATATATCTATTAACCACTGCATATTAGTATTTGTCTTTCTTTCATGGTATACAATTGCCCCTCGTTGCTCTTCTTTGCTTTAATTATACATAGATATTATTTTATCTTCTACATTTGCTAACTTACTAGGTAAATATTTACCCTTATGAGGTGATTATCCTGAAGTGTATGATTTTAAAAGATATATAGCCTTGCTAAACAAATGTTATTAATACCCACTTGCCTTTTCCTTTGCTGTTTCTATGATGACTCGCAGTTCAACCACTTGGTTGTAGCACTGGTACACTTACCTAATTGGTCTTCACAGAGGATTTAGACATTTAGTTATGGTGTTTGCATTCACTTGGTTGCAGTATGCTAGAGATTATACACTTCATTGCAATGTTGTTAATCACAAAGGGCAGTGCCAACAGGATATCACTGGACATCTGAGGAGATTCCAAATATCATATTGGAGATTTTATGTCTGCAAGGCAGATATTCTACTATTGAGACTCATCCCCAGGCAATTTATTAGAAACAAAAATTATATTTTTATTATTTATCTCACATTGAATAGCTTTGGAAACCTTAACTTTTAAAGTTAAACGCTAATAGACCCTTCATTTTGGATTCCTATGATCTTCAGTAATTCACAAGACTCAGCATAATATAGTCATAGTTTTCACCAATTCAAGCAAAATTAAAAATAACAAAAAAAAGGCACAGATTTGGAAGAAACTAACTGTGTCATTACCAGAGTCCTCTCCTAATGAAATCATAACACAGTTTAGTTCCTACTACATCCAATCATAGTTCTAACAGTACATTGTGGCAACACTTATCAATAATTTGTCTCCCAGAGAAACTCCATTAGGGACTCAGGGCCAAGGGTAATATTTTGGAAATTGGTTATCTGACCAAACATTTTAGACTTCTAGAAAAAAATCATATGAATCAGATTGCTTGCACAATCAGTTTGGGAATGGTGAGCCACTTTTCTGAGTTCAGGGAATTGTGGGGACCTTTCTGAAACTCAGATTCCCAGATGTATAGTCAACTTTGCAAGCTGACCTTTTTAATGAGAACAATCTTGAGCTGCAATGTTAGCTATTTTCAAGCTAAACACCTCAAATATCCGATATTATATTACCATCTTTAATTTATACCAAATTTTAATTAATTTATTTGCTTTTTGTCTGTTCACTTATTTAATTGAAGGCAAGCTTATTGGGTTATGGTTTATCATACAAAAATTCCGATATAATAGTTAGATCTTGGGTTCCGCTGCTGTAACTGCCATAAAAGGGGTTTATCTATTTAAGATGCCCCTCTTAACTGTTATTTAGTGGTAATTGGTTGCAAGGGTAGTATATAAACAACAAGCTCAAGTGTGTGGGTGGAGGGGATGGTCTTGATGGTACAGCTACTGTTGATTCTCTCAGACACTGGCTGACATTTTTGCTGAAAAAAATATTGGATGGGCAGTCCTGTTGCTTCTCTTGCCTATTGTTCTTCCTGGTCCTCTATTTGATCGAAACCTTGCCCTGGTCCCAAACCCATCTCTCTCTCTCTCTCTCTCTCTCTCTCTCTCTCTCTCTCTCTCTCTCTCTCTCTCTCTCGTTCTCTCTCTCTTGTTCTTTTGCTCTCTCTCTCACTCTTTTCCTCTCTCTGCCTCGAAATTTGCTATAAGGCCCCTAGCCTCCTTACCCTACTAGATCCTTTATTAAACACAGTCTCCAGAGAAACCTCTCTTGTCAGAATCATGTCTACTTGGCCTCTGGCAGGCAGCAGCTTCTAGCAATAGATAGATAGATAGATAGATAGATAGATAGATAGATAGATAGATAGATAGATAGATAGATAGATAGATAGATAGATAGATAGATAGATAGATACAAAAGTTGGAATAATTGTTATATTGGGGAACAAAACCAAAACTAACAAGGTTATTTAGAAATATTTATAAAAACAGCTTCACAGAAAACAAAATCAAAATATGAATAAAAACTATGCATATACCAAATACTATCATTCATCTGCTAGGTTACTCTACTTTCTGTTGGTTTTCTCCTGTGTGATATTTTTTTTACATCGTATGTTTTATGTTGCACATAAAATTTATAGACTTTGTACAGGACATATTTGTATTATTTTGTAGTCATAGCTATATATACATATGTATATAGCTGCATATGCATTTAAAGCTACATATATAGCTATACATACATATATAGCTACATATACATGTTCTTTAAATCCCACAGGCATTATGAAAACTTTTGGAGATCAGGAGTTGGGTCACACCTGGCTTTGCCAAAGGCTTGCTTATTCCTGTTCAGGGATCGCTAATTGAACCTGAGTTGGATGGCCCCTCATATTTTTTTTGAGTCAATACTAACTTAGGATTATTCTTAGTATTTTTCCTTTTTCCTTGAATTTTCCTTAGTATTAAAAAGATGCTTAAATTGAGATGTTTAAAAAAATCTCTGAACTTTGTTTTTGTATTATTGTTGTTGTTTTAGGCCACACCTGGTGGCACTCAGGGGTTACTCCTGGCTCTGCACTCAGAAATTGCTTCTGGCAGGCTTAGGAGACCATATGGGATGAGAGGAATCAAACTGGGATCAGTCCTGGGTGGTCGTTTGCAGGGCAACTGCCCTACTGCTGTGCTATTGCTCCAGTCCCTAAATCTCAACTTTGACAGGAGCACACTCATTTCTAAATGATATTTTTACAGCTATAGAATTTTAAGATAACATTTTTTCATTACTTAAAGCAATTAATAATAATAATAATAAATTATAATTTAGTACTTACCTTTAAACATAAAAGTAAATATCCTATTTGATAATATAATCTTCACCCTTTAAATATGTAATAAATAAAAACATATATATTAAATTTTTAATTGTCTTCATTTCTGTTAAAAAGTGAATTGTTTTCTTTCTTTCTTTTTTTTGGGGGGCCACACCCGGTGATGCTCAGGGGTTACTCCTGGCTATACGCTCAGAAGTCGCTCCTGGCTTGGGGGACCATATGGGACGCTGGGGGATCGAACCGCAGTCCATCCAAGGGTAGTGCAGGCAAGGCAGGCACCTTACCTCTAGCGCCACCGCCCGGCCCCGTGAACTGTTTTCTTTTTTTTTTTTTTTTTTTTTTTTGTGTGTGTGACTTGTCTTTTATTTTTTAATTAAAGTACCATGATTTACAAAGTTATTTATAGTTGAGTTTTAGACATACAATGCTCCAGCAGCAATCCCACCACCAGTATTATTAATTCCTGTGCTATTGCTCTGGCACAGTTACAAGTTAAACTCTTTTTTTTTTGCATATTTTTTTTTATTTAAACACCTTGATTACATACATGATTGTGTTTGGGTTTCAGTCATAAAAGGAACACCACCCATCACCAGTGCAACATTCCCATCACCCAAGTCCCAAATCTCCCTCCTCCCCACCCAACCCCTGCCTGTACCCTAAACAGGCTCTACATTTCCCTCGTACATTCTCAATATTAGGACAGTTCAAAATGTAGTTATTTCTCTAACTAAACTCATCACTCTTTGTGGTGAGCTTCCTGAGGTGAGCTGGAACTTCCAACTCTTTTCTCTTTTGTGTCTGAAAATTATTATTACAAGGGTGTCTTTCATTTTTCTTAAAACCCATAGATGAGTGAGACCATTCTGCGTTTTTCTCTCTCTCTCTGACTTATTTCACTCAGCATAATAGATTCCATGTACATCCATGTATAGGAAAATTTCATGACTTCATCTCTCCTGACAGCTGCATAATATTCCATTGTGTATATGTACCACAGTTTCTTTAGCCATTCGTCTGTTGAAGGGCATCTTGGTTGTTTCCAGAGTCTTGCTATGGTAAATAGAGCTGCAATGAATATAGGTGTAAGGAAGGGGTTTTTGTATTGTATTTTTGTGTTCCTAGGGTATATTCCTAGGAGTGGTATAGCTGGATCGTATGGGAGCTCGATTTCCAGTTTTTGGAGGAATCTCCATATCGCTTTCCATAAAGGTTGAACTAGACAGCATTCCCACCAGCAGTGGATAAGAGTTCCTTTCTCTCCACATCCCCGCCAACACTGTTTATTCTCATTCTTTGTGATGTGTGCCATTCTCTGGGGTGTGAGGTGGTATCTCATCGTTGTTTTGATTTGCATCTCCCTGATGATTAGTGATGTGGAACATTTTTTCATGTGTCTTTTGGCCATGTGTATTTCTTCTTTGTCAAAGTGTCTGTTCATTTCTTCTCCCCATTTTTTGATGGGGTTAGATGTTTTTTTCTTGTAGAGTTCTGTCAGTGCCTTGTATATTTTGGAGATTAGCCCCTTATCTGATGGGTATTGGGTGAATAGTTTCTCCCATTCAGTGGGTGGCTCTTGTATCCTGGGCACTATTTCCTTTGAAGTGCAGAAGCTTCTCAGCTTAATATATTCCCATCTGTTAATCTCTGCTTTCACTTGCTTGGAGAGTGCAGTTTCCTCCTTGAAGATGCCTGTAATGTCCTGGAGTGTTTTGCCTATGTGCTGTTCTATATATCTTATGGTTTTGGGGCTGATATCGAGGTCTTTAATCCATTTGGATTTTACCTTTGTACATGATGTTAGCTGGGGGTCTAAGTTTAATTTTTTGCAAGTGGCTATCCAATTGTGCCAACACCACTTGTTGAAGAGGCTTTCCCTGCTCCATTTAGGATTTCCTGCTCCTTTATCAAAAATTAGATGGTTGTATCTCTGGGGAACATTTTCTGAGTATTCAAGCCTATTCCACTGATCTGAGGACCTATACTTATTCCAATACCATGCTGTTTTGATAACTGTTGCTTTGTAGTACAGTTTAAAGTTGGGAAAAGTAATTCCTCCCATATTCTTTTTCCCAATGATTGCTTTAGCTATTCGAGGGTGTTTATTGTTCCAAATGAATTTCAAAAGTGTCTGATCCACTTCTTTGAAGAATGTCATGGGTATCTTTAGAGGGATGGCATTAAATCTGTATAATGCCTTGGGGAGTATTGACATTTTGATGATGTTAATCCTGCCAATCCATGAGCAGGGTATGCGTTTCCATTTCCGTGTGTCCTCTCTTATTTCTTGGAGCAGAGTTTTATATTTTCTTTGTATAGGTCCTTCACATATTTAGTCAAGTTGATTCCAAGATATTTGAGTTTGTGTGGCACTATTGTGAATGGGGTTGTTTTCTTAATGTCCATTTCATCCTTATTACTATTGGTATATAGAAAGGCCATTGATTTTTGTGTGTTAATTTTGTAGCCTGCCACCTTGCTATATGAGTCTATTGTTTCTAGAAGCTTTTTGATAGAGTCTTTAGGGTTTTCTAAGTAGAGTATCATGTCATCTGCAAACAGTGAGAGCTTGACTTCTTCCTTTCCTATCTGGATTCCCTTGATATCCTTTTCTTGCCTAATCGCTATAGCAAGTACTTCCAGTGCTATGTTGAATAGGAGTGCTGAGAGAGAACAGCCTTGTCTTGTGCCAGAATTTAGAGGGAAGGCTTTCAGTTTTTCTCCATTGAGGATAATATTTGCCACTGGCTTGTGGTAGATGGCCTTCACTATATTGAGAAAGGTTCCTTCCATTCCCATCTTGCTGAGAGTTTTGATCAAGAATGGGTGTTGGACCTTATCAAATGCTTTCTCTGCATCTATTGATATGATCATGTGGTTTTTATTTTTCTTGTTATTGATGTTGTGTATTATGTTGATAGATTTACGGATGTTAAACCAGCCTTGCATTCCTGGGATGAAACCTACTTGATTGTAGTGGATGATCTTCTTAACGAGGCATTGAATCCTATTTGCCAGGATTTTGTTGAGGATCTTTGCATCTGCATTCATCAGTGATATTGGTCTGTAATTTTCTTTTTTGGTAGCGTCTCTGTCTGGTTTAGGTATCAAGGTGATGTTGGCTTCATAAAAGCTATTTGGGAGTGTTTCTGTTTGTTCAATTTCATGAAAGAGTCTTGCCAAGATTGGCAGTAGTTCCTCTTGGAAAGTTTGATAGAATTCATTAGTGAATCCATCTGGACCTGGGCTTTTGTTTTTCGGCAGACATTTGATTACTGTTTTAATTTCATCAATGGTGATGGGGGTGTTTAGATATGCTACATCCTCTTCCTTCAACCGTGGAAGATTATAAGAGTCCAAGAATTTATCCATTTCTTCCAGGTTCTCATTTTTAGTGGCGTAGAGTTTTTCAAAGTAGTTTCTGATTACCCTTTGAATCTCTGTCATATCAGTAGTGATCTCTCCTTTTTCATTCCTGATACGAGTTATCAAGTTTCTCTCTCTCTCTTTCTTTGTTAGGTTTGCCAGTGGTCTATCAATCTTGTTTATTTTTTCAAAGAACCAACTTTTGCTTTCGTTGATCTTTCGGATTGTTTTTTGAGTTTCCACTTCGTTGATTTCTGCTCTCAGCTTTGTTATTTCCTTCTGTCTTCCTATTCTTGGGTCCTTTTGTTGAGCATTTTCTAGTTCTATTAGCTGTGTCATTAAGCTACTCAGGTAAGCTCCTTCTTCCTTCCTGATGTGTGCTTGCAAAGCTATAAATTTTCCTCTCAGTACTGCTTTTGCTGTGTCCCATAAGTTCTGAGAGTTTGTGTCTTTATTGTCATTTGTTTCCAGGAACCTTTTTATTTCCTCCTTGATTTCATCTCGGACCCACTGGTTATTGAGCATGAGGCTGTTTAACTTCCAGGTGTTAAAGTGTTTCTTCTGAGTCCCTTTGGAATTCACAAATAATTTCAGAGCCTTGTGGTCAGCGAAGGTAGTCTGCAAAATTTCTATCCTCTTGATCTTATGGAGGTATGTTTTATGTGCCAGCATGTAGTTTATCCTGGAGAATGTCCCATGTACATTGGAGAAGAATGTGTATCCAGGTTTCTGGGGATGGAGTGTCCTATATATATCCACTAGGCCTCTTTCTTCCATTTCTCTCCTCAGGTCTAGTATATTCTTGTTGGGTTTCAGTCTGGTTGACCTATCCAGTGTTGACAAAGCCGTGTTAAGGTCCCCCACAATTATTGTGTTGTTGTTGATATTATTTTTCAGATTTGTCAACAGTTGTATTAAATATTTTGCTGGCCCCTCATTCGGTGCATATATGTTTAGGACAGTGAATTCTTCCTGCTCTACGTACCCCTTGATTAATATAAAGTGTCCATCTTTGTCCCTTACAACCTTCCTGAGTATAAAGTTTGCATTATCTGATATTAGTATGGCCACTCCAGCTTTTTTATGGGTGTTGTTTGCTTGGATAACTTTTCTCCAGCCTTTTATTTTGAGTCTATGTTTGTTCTGACTATTCAGGTGCGTTTCTTGTAGGCAGCAGAAGGTTGGATTGAGTTTTTTGATCCATTTAGCCACTCTGTGTCTCTTAACTGGTGCATTTAGTCCATTGTCGTTGAGAGAAAGAATTGTCCTGGGATTTAATGCCATCTTTATTTCAAAATTTGGTGTGTCTTTTGGGTAGTCTTGTCTTAGATTAGGTCTTTCAGTTTTTCTCTTAAGACTGGTTTTGTGTCTGTGAAGTTTCTGAGCTGTTTTTTGTCTGTGAAACCATGTATTCTTCCATCAAACCGGAAAGTGAGTTTTGCTGGGTATAGTATTCTGGGTGAAGCATTCATTTCATTCAGTCTTGTCACAATATCCCACCACTGCTTTCTGGCATTGAGTGTTTCTGGTGACAGGTCTGCTGTAAATCTGAGGGAAGCTTGCTTGAACATGATTTCCCCTTTTGATCTTGCTGTTTTCAGAATTCTGTCTCTATCTGTGGGATTTGTCATTGTGACTAGGATGTGTCTTGGGGTGGTTTTTCTGGGGTCTCTTTTGGTTGGTACTCTTCGGGCATGCAGGATTTGATCACATATATTCTTTAGCTCTGGAAGTTTCTCTTTAATGATGTTCTTGACCATTGATTCTTCCTGGGAATTTTCTTCCTGGGTCTCTGGGACGCCAATGATTCTTAAGTTGTTTCTGTTGATCTTATCATAGACTTCTATTTTCATCTGTTCCCATTCTTTGACTAATTTTTCCGTTGTCTGCTCATTTGCTTTAAGTTTTTTGTCCAATCTCTCCTGCTGTATGGAATTGTTATGTATCTCATCTTCCACAGCACCAAGTCTATTCTCAGCTTCTGATACCCTGTCCCAGAGCTTATCCATTTTGTCATTCACTTCGTTTACTGACTTTTTCAGTCCTGTTAGTTGACATGTTATTTCAGTTTGGAGTTTTGTCATTTCTGCCTTCATATTTTCTTGGTTCTTATTAGTGTTCTGTTCAACTCGATCCATGGTTTCTTGGAGTCTGTTGAGCACCTTCCATATTGCTAGTCTAAAGTCCTTATCTGAGAGGTTGATTAGTTGGTTGGTCATTATCTGGTCCTCAGAATTGTCATCTTCATTCTCTATGTCTGATGCTGGCCTGCGTTGTTTCCCCATTGTCACACTTGTATTGTGGGTTTTTCTACGTGTTGTGGTGGTATTCATTGTCTATATGATGTAGGCAGCACACTCCTCTGGCTCCTCCCTTTCTGGATGGGCTGACTTGCCTCTAAGGGAGGGGAGTCCTCCGTGGATGAAGCCTCACACTGGGTCAAATCTTAGGCCCGAGCATGCAACAGAGAAGACAGTCCAGAGAGAAATGTTTGCTTCTGTGATATAGCGCCGTTCTTAGTGTGATTTTTCCTTCTTGTTCCAATGGAGTTCTTTCCTTAGAAGGAGCGCAGGGCCGCGTAGCGAAGCGGAGCGGCCGAGCTCCTCTGAGCCTCTTTTTGCCCCACTCGCAAGAGTTTCACACAAGAGGACAGTAGACAGACATAGACAGGTCACACTCACAGCCTTTCACAGTTGAGCCCCACTGGGCCGGTGTACTTTCGCGGATTTTCCCCGCCTGGTGTCACACACAGGGAGCCGGCTTTTGTCCAGATAGCATTGTTATCTCTTCCCGAATGTAGTTTCTTTGGAGTTAGCTTCCCAGGGCTCTGAGGAGAGCTTCCAGAGTTCAGGAAAGACAGAGAAGGGTAGGACAGGGCTCCCTTCCGGTGCTCAGTTCCTCAGAGGAAGCACAGCCCGGTGGAGATTCTGCAGGTAGAGCAGTCAGCACTCTGCCTGGAAACCCCCACCTGCAGCCATTTCTCACTCACTCACTGGCTCGCTGGGTAGCTCCCGAATGTAGTTTCTTTGGGGTTCACTTCCCAGGGCTCTGAGCAGAGCTTCCAGAGTTCAGGAAAGACAGAGAAGGGTAGGACAGGGCTCCCTTCCGGTGCTCAGTTCCTCAGAAGAAGCACAGCCTGGTGGAGATTCTGCAGGTAGAGCAGTCAGCACTCTGCCTGGAAACCCCCACCTGCAGCCATTTCTCACTCACTCACTGGCTCGCTGGGTAGCTTCTGAATGTAGTTTCTTTGGGGTTCGCTTCCCAGGGCTCTGAGGAGCGCTTCCAGAGTTCAGGAAAGACAGAGAAGGGTAGGACAGGGCTCCCTTCCGGTGCTCAGTTCCTCAGAAGAAGCACAGCCCGGTGGAGATTCTGCAGGTAGAGCAGTCAGCACTCTGCCTGGAAACCCCCACCTGCAGCCATTTCTCACTCACTCACTGGCTCGCTGGGTAGCTCCCGAATGTAGTTTCTTTGGGGTTCGCTTCCCAGGGCTCTGAGGAGAGCTTCCAGAGTTCAGGAAAGACAGAGATGGGTAGGACAGGGCTCCCTTCCGGTGCTCAGTTCCTCAGAAGAAGCACAGCCCGGTGGAGATTCTGCAGGTAGAGCAGTCAGTACTCTGCCTAAAAAACCCCACCTGCAGCCATTTCTCACTCACTCACTCCTGTTTTCTTAAAGTTACTCTTTTAGAAATAATCTACAATTTTTCCTCTGGCTTTGGGGATGGCATGGTTTGGGGGTTATACCTGACAGTACATGGTTCTTACTCCTAGCTTTGTGAGAGGACTTACTCTGGCTCAGTGTTTACTTTTGTTTCATTTATGGCAGTACTTAAGAGACCCTATATAGTGTCAGGGATGAAATCTAGTTGCCCATATGCAAGACAAGTACCCTACCTGAGTACGATTTTTTTTATTTTGGTTTTGGGTCCCACCCTGTGGTGCTCAGGGGTCACTCCTGGCTATCTGCTCAGAAATAGCTCCTGGCAGGCAGAGGGGACCATATGGGACGCCGGGATTTGAACCAACCACCTTAGGTCCTGGGTCAGCTGCTTGCAAGGCAAAGTGCTATCTCTCCAGCCCCACCTGAGTACAATTTTTCCTGTTTACTTCAATGATTTTTCTTTACTGTGGTTTGATATACTTTTTGATAATATGAATAAACATTGGGCTTTTAGTATTTGTTGAATTAATTTAATCTATCTTATAAATATTATCTATTATATTTATATAAGTATATTCCATAACTCTTCTCTCTGCATTGTATTTATATTAACTTGTTACTCCTAGTTGTTGACTTATTATTTGCCTCAAGGAAAATGTATTTCTCATAATTATTTGACTCATAAAGTCAATAATGAAAAGATTTAGAAATCCCTTTTTAGATTTTTCACCATCTGTGTATCCTATATTCTTTTAAAAAATTTTCATCTATTTTTATCCTAGACTACATTCTAAATATTTTTACTAGCCAATATTTTTGGAAGTGGGTTTGACCATATCATGTCATACTGGGATATCAAACAATGATTAACAAAATGCAAGAAAAACATCTTCACTCTTGAACTATTTCTAGTTATTATTAACCAATCTTTAAGTTTATAGTGCTTCTCTTCAACCCTTTATAATCTGCTGTTATAGCCATTTATTCATTTATTAATATAATGCATTAGAATTTGGGTTCCAGAATTGGCATCTGAGTATAGATTTGCATATTGAGATACTCAAGTTGAACAATGAAATTCTATATATTGGTATATACTTTCATGAATGTACTGATCACAAATCTTTAAACCATATATACGCATACCTGAGTCACCTTTTTATTCCTCTTGCTTGTCTTTAATTTTTTCATGCCAAATCATTTTTAATGAGTCAAACCTGTTGTATAAATAATTTCAATACCTGAGATTATGCCATATTTTAGAGAGGATTCCGCCTCTCTTTAGTGACTGAAAACCTTGACCAAGCAAAGATAAAAAATATTTGAGTCGAGATTGTACAATAGGAGCACTGGGGCTCCCTTTACAGAGTAGAACTCTCCAGGGGCCCAACTTGAGAGCCTGTGGATTCTCCTTGCCAAATTCTAAACATAATTTTTAAACTTCTCAGTATCTTATACCTTCTCAAAACTTTGATCTGTCTTTAGGTAATTAATATTTAACTCCTCAGTATACTGAAACAACAACAACAAAAATAAGTGAAGTGCCAGGCTCACTATACCTTCCTTTTCAATATCTTGCTCCTCAAATTTTCCCTGTTTCAAAATTCAAAACTTTGAACTTTTTCTCTCTTAATATTTCCTAAAATTCCTAAATATTTCCTAAAATATAATTATCTTCCCTTAGAAATGCTTCTCTGATGGAATTACCAACTTTTTACCCCCACATCAAACATTGTCAAATGCCTGAGTCAAAAAATTAGTGTGCTGTCTACATACACCTCCTTTCTTTCCAGGATCAGGCCCCTCAAGTTCTTGTTGTGTCAATAGCTCCCTCATGTTTCTGGACACTTTTTAAAATCAAGCTTCTGTTATTTTTGGCAGGAGTTTGAGTCTACCACAACTACTGCATCATAGCCAGAAGCGGAAGGCTAAATTTAGAAATGTAGTTAGACATAAGGAAAATACTTATATATTTGCTCTAAGTATTGCTGGATCCTATATGGTGTCACAGAAGGCAAGGGTAATCTCCTTCCCACTTTAAAAGGCAGATGGTATTTCCAAGAACCTTAAATCATTAACGAGGGAGGCACAGTAGGGAGCTAGGGAGTGGGTACAGGAGGAGGGGCAAAGATACAAAATGATTTTTCATGATTTCCTGTGACCCTGTCTATCTCTAACTCTTGCCAATAACTCTAACACTCAGAACTTAAACAGAGCCATGCATTTTCTTCCCACGGTTATCATTTTGGAATGCACATATCTCAGAGATGAAAAGCTGCATATTGAAGTGGAAGAACTAAAAATATAAGTACTATATATTTACATAATGTTTACAGTTTGATTATGCTTGGATTTCCCTTAAATTCTTTGAGGGCAAGTCTACTCACTAAATCAAGAAGAGTCAATTTGGGGGATTAGGAAGGGAATTTTAAAGGCTCTCTAAATAGTCTAAGGTCTTCATATTGTGACTTTTTTTCCATAATCTTATACTCACATCAACTCAAACCTCTGTAGGTATGTCATAAAATGTGGAATTCCATGTTGTCCCATGAAGCCAACTTACAGATCCTTCAGCTTCCTGTCCAGCACTGAGTGCATATTAATTAGAGGTGAATATCACAGGTATGGGATCTCATTTCATTTCAAAATCAGGGAAATTAGTAAACATTGCAGGCCTAATGCAGGACAGGTTCCTGGAGCTAGACTCATTAAGTGGGGGAAATCTATGAGGGAGTTCACACTGCATCTGCAGTAGCTTGCTGATCAATCTTTCAGGGAGATAACAGGCATGTCTGTGTGGTACTTCCAGTGCTGTCTCTATCCACCCAGTTCTTTAATATATCTCTCTTAATTGGCCCTGAACTTGTGAGTCTCCGTGAGGAGACTTTTGTAGGAGAGTGATATGTATCTAGAGATCAGATACCCCAATGCTAATTATTTGATCTTGGACCTAGATTTCAAAGCCTTTTAGTACCCAAATATTCTTCTTAGTAAATGGGTATTTTAGTAAATTTATAAAGCATATAAAGCATATATACTCTGAACCCTGGGACCAGGATTCTCTTTAAACAATTCAGAGTAAAAAGGAGATAGAAAGAGTCTCCATCTTTCTGTACAGAGGATCTGTGCTGTGATGGAAAACTCAATATGCCTGAACTTCTGCTTGTTTCTTAGCCTTCTGCCATTTAACAATGTGGTATAAGAGGTACAGATCATTTCACTTATGTTGTCCACTTTTTCTCATTTTAACACAGGTTTCTTGTCAAAACATGCCAGAATCTTTTCACTAACAATGTTTAGCTTAACTATTTCACATAAAAATATGTCCAAATCCTCTGATGGTCAATTCTTGTAGTAATTATGTAGCTGACATAAAGCTGTGCTGATGAGTGTTCTGTCTGAACAATTAAATATAAACTTAGATGAGCTATAAGACAGGAATTCCACAGGAATTGAGTAAAGCAATAACTTTATTTCCTGAAGTCTGAGAAAATGTCTAAGGAATTGAAAGTGTACAACATAGACAAAAACCATCTTCAAACTTTGCCTCAAATTTGATCATCATTGGACATCACATTAATGTCAATGCCCACGGTGAGTCTTAATCAAATCCCCCTTTTCTCACTATCTCAAAACTTCCCCAAATGCTCCAAAGTTCAATTCATAGTAAATCTCATGTTTTTATAACCTGCCTTCTTTCCACAATTCTGTGTCTCTGCTTTTCATCCCGTCTGCCTTCCTAGAAGGTATGTCAACCCAGCCTTTCGTTGACTTGTTTCCATCTTCTTATTTAGGTCAGCACCACAGCTCCTAGGACAGAGTTCCCATAGAAGTCTCCTATAGAAGTCCACATTTGCTGGCACTGAGTAGCAAGGTCTGGGACATGGTGGGGAATGAAAGATAGTCCAGGAGTTAAAGAAATTGCTTTGCTTGTAGCCAATCCTTTTTTAATCCTCAGTACTGTACTGTCCTCTTAGCACTGATAAGAGTGACCTCTGAGCACAGAAGAGTAGGCCCTGAGCTCTACATCAAACTTAAATAAATAAATAAATATATAAATAAATATATAAATAATAGATGTTACACCTATCTATGAAATTGCCGTCTAAGAAGACCCAAATCCATGTTATATCCATTTGCTATTGACTCTATAATCCTAAAAAGGAAAGTAAAATAATTCATAATCAAAGAACAACAATAAAAAATCACAACTGTAATGTGCTCTCATCCAGTTTGAGTTTCCAGGCACATACAAGCTGTGTTTACCTAGTTATATTTTTTATACATTAGATATATATTTCACACATTATTATGTATGAAAATTTGGACAGCACAGAATTCCTTCTGATAATAATAGCCAGCATTTAGTTTGACATGATCAAATTTAAATACTTTTATACAAACTAACACATCTGATTCTTGGGTCTGCCAACAATGGTGATGGTGAGAATACGTTTAACCACAGTTTCTGTTTTACATAGTACTTACTGAATACCAATAGGAGAAATTTGTGGATGTTCTGATTACAGTTATTAAACTGAACTACTCTTACATTTTTCCCAAATTTATTCTTTTGATTTCCATATGCAGATGCACACATACACACTCAGAGAAACTACTTGAAATAAGGCCAAATATGATGCATGTGAAGTGCTTTATATATATATATATATATATATATATATATATATATATATATATATATATCTTAATCTATAAACATACACACATACACACATGCACATACAAGAATGTATTAAATCAACAAAAGCCACATTGCCCTGCTCAGTTTCTGTTTCCAAAAAAAGCCCTGACCTTCTACCAGAATAAACACGACTTCTGGGTCTAAGCTGTAGAGCAGCTTTGTGCTCCCTGCAGCCTCCATGTGCTTTGTTTATTAAAGCACTTGTCATTTACATTACTATTATTTTCATTTTCCTGATCATCTGAACTTCAGCGGAAGAGGCTAATGATATTTCCCCAGCCCCTGCTCACTACCCTGCACTGGGAATGGAAGCAGCTCCGATTGATTGACTTGACATTGCAACCCCTTCAGGAACATTAATGCAGTTGCTACTATAAGCAGCTGGAGTTGCCATTTGCATCTCACCCTGTCTTACTTCTTTTTTTTTTTCCCTTTCAAAAAAATTTTTAAAGCACCCACAACACCCTGGGGGAATTTTCCGGGACAAGCTGCAGGTGCTATGGATATTTTCATTTAATAATCATTCTTGCAATTCAGCACATTTGTAATCCATGTGGTAAACTCTAACTTACATTTCTCCCAGTGGACGCTAGCCAGATGCAGAAACCAAAGAGCTTGGTGCCGGCACTGCCTCTTCCCTCTTTTATAGTTCGTGCATTTGGATGTGTTTAGCATGATCTGGGAGTGAGGGTAAGGAATGTGGTGTGTTTAAAAGTCCCTTTTGTTGACATTAAGCAATCATAAATATACTCAGAAATTATACTCCTTGCATTTGAGTAGAATGCTTTAATTGGATGGCCTTCTCGTGTGATCGCATGAAGAACATATGCATCATTTTGGCAATCCCATTGGGTTGGGAAGCAAAAAGCTATAGAGAGAGCAGCACATTCCTACCATCCATGGATTGTCTCAGAGATGTCACCACACCAGGATTATGTTCCCCATATACTCAAGATGGTAACTTACCAATCTGTCCAATTTCTATTTAGAATTCTCCTGGACTGTGTAAATGTCAAAGCCAGTTTCCTTTGCATGTGAAGAGCTTTAAAAGGAAAACTACATGACCAACTCCCTCATAAATACAATTCAGAGCATCATTTTTTAGGTGTATATAGTGGAGAGGAAGAAGGTGGAGGGGCAAGCAGGGTTTTGGCCAATAGTGAAAAATAAAACCCGTTTTCAAGGATTATGTTCTTTTTATTTTCACTATATAAAACAAATGTTTAAATATGCATACAACCTTGTACCAAATGGTAGATTCTCCTGCCTGAGATATCCTGCTGCCAAGGTAGCAGTGTACCTTGAATTAGCAAAGATCATTCATTTCTTGGAGGCCTGGGAGTGTGAATCAATCCTAGGACAGGAATAATTCAAGAGACCTTGTTAAAAAGGAATATATTCTATTCTGGAATGTTCCAATCTTCAAGTTCTTGGGGACACTAAATGTACTGAGAAGCCATTATGCTTGGACCAGTGGGATCCATTAGTCTCGTAGCCATGGTAAAGAGATCATCTCACAGGAACTGGGTAGAGAATACAGTGTCACTGTGAAACCAGAGACAAGTGTGGAGAAAAGTTAGTATTATAGTGGAGAAAGAAGCCAAATTGCTATTGTCCGCTTGTCCCCATTTCCATGTGGTTGACTCCCAGTGTCCAGGATCAATAAGTAAATAGAGATCAAGAAGGTATCTTGAGTGCTAGTTCGAGAGATCAACTCCAAGTAATGTGGTAGAGGAGGCAAAACAGTAAGGGAACTAGATGTCTGAGGCAAACAGAGACAAGTTGGAATCAAGAGTGTGGCCCAAAGTCCCAGGCACTTTTAAATATAAATAATCCCATTTATTCCATCTTATAATTCAACAATGTAGTCATAGTCCTATCATATATAGAGAAAAATTATTATTTTCATAATATCTTTATTTAAGCACCATTATTACAAACATGATTGTAGTTGGGTTTCAGAGAAAGAACGCCCCCTTTACTAGTGCAACATTTCCACCATCAATGCTCCCCCTCTCCATCCTCCCCAACCCCTGCCTGTATTTGAGACAAGCATTCTACTTCTCTCATTAACATCGTCAAGGTAGTTGTTAGTGTAGTTATTTATCTAACTGCACTCACCACTCTTTGTGGTGAGCTTCATATTGTGAACTGGTCCTTCCAGTCCTCATCTCTATTGTCTCTGGGCATTATTGCAAGAATATATTTTATTTTTCTTAAAACCCATAGATGAATGAGATTATACTGTGTGTCTCTCTCTTCTATAGAGCGAAATTGAAAGAAAGCAAAGTTACTTACTCAATCTTGCATAATTATGCAATAGAGCTTTCCAATAACAGATATAATAGGATGATTTAGTAAGATGATGGTTTAATTAAACATGGCCCTAAACAAAAGCCTAGAAATTATTTCATTGATCTGAAATTTTTAACTACATATAGTAAAGCATAATATCCAAATTAAAGTTTTCTTAGTTATCAGACAGGAAAGAGAACTGTTGAGCCTTAAAAAAAAGCAAAAATTTAAAAATAATCTCTGGTCTTGGTTTAGATAATAAAAATTCAGATGAGAACATGAATAACAAAGGTCATCCAGAAACTTGAAACAATAGAAGTATCATTAAGGAGAAAACAGAGTCCTAGAAATAGAGTCCTATACAATAAAAAAATAGATATTCATGAAAATCTCTAGAACAGTATTTTCCCTGAAATCATGCCTTCATTATCTTGGCCTGAAAAGCAGCACATGGTATTAGTTGTAGATTTTGATGACAGCTTAGGGAAATTTACTTATTTATTGGACAGTAGAGGGAAAAATATTGCAAGTTTTAGAATCACAACAGAAAATCGTATGTCTGCAAAAAGAATATTCATAACGCCTTATTCATAAATGTGACAAATCAAAAACAAATCAAATGTTTGTCAATAGGCAAGCAGAGAAACAAATATTCTATGTTGATGGGAGGGAGTCAAACTCAGCAATAAAAATGAATGAAACACTTGCTTCTGCAATTATATAAATAGATCTCAAAAGCAAGGTAAACGAAAAGTTTGAGACCCAGAAATGCACACTTTTTGACTATGTACATAAAGTCCAGTATCACAGTTAATCTATGCCGATGGAAACCTGGAAATAGAACATTATATGGTTGCAACTCAGTTTCCAAAGTCTAGAAGTCCTTCATACCACAAGCAATTTCATTAGATCCCTGTGCTACTGATATGAGTGGTCCTCCCATTGGCCTCAGAGCTTTCTGTGTCTTCAAATACCCCCTTTACAAGGGGAGGTAGCATGTGCTAAATTAGTTTGCAAAGCTGGCAAACAAAGTGCCATGGAAAGAGATGCTTAAACAAGAGAAATGTCTTTTCGTTTTTGTACAAAAAGTTAGCATCTAATATTCAGGTGTTTCCTGATGTAGATACTCATCCAAAGGTCTTGCTCCTTGGCTTGCAGCTGTTCACATTTGTGTTGGGTCTTTGCTCTCTCTCTCTCTCTCTCTCTCTCTCTCTCTCTCTCTCTCTCTCTCTCTCTCTCTCTCTCTCTCTCTCTCTCTCTCTCAGCATCTCTGGTGCTGAGTTTACTTTTCCACCTCTTATAAAGACACCTCTTGACATTACTGGGCCTTTTTGATGCTTTCCTTTTGGTTAAGCTTCAATTTACTTTATTAAAATAAGAGATTGATGAACAAATACATTTTTATTCCTCTGGTGTTTCTATCAAATTTTTCTATTAAGGGATTCTTTTAAAAATGTATCCCAATTATACATAGGAACTAGAAATACATGTTTCTACCTGGTGAAAGAATTCATATGAGGGAATGGGAATAGGCCAGATATTTTAGGCTTTAGTAAAATAGGTGAAAAGTAAGTTACCCAGTGAGACTTCACATGTTTCTTCTTAATCCTCTAAAGTGACAACTGGGTGAGAATAGAGACCTGGAGGATGTCAGGCCATTAAGTCTATGAGGCTCCCAGGTTACATGATGAGGAAAGAGGGCAGAGAAAGGAAAAAATTAGAAATGAAACACATTTTACAAGACTATTCTGACTTTGCAAGAGAATATATAAAGTCAAAATGTTCAGAAACTGAAAATGGAGCTTAAAATTAATAATTTCAATTATTACTAAATGCTTATTCTTATATAATGGTTCTGGATAAATATAAAAACTCAACAGACTACTATTTTTTCACTTTGGCACAGAAAGTAGCAATCAGAGTTAAGGTCTTTAAAAACCCTTCAGTCCAAATGATTCTATGGACTTCTTTTCTTAAAAATAAGCAGCAATATAATTTCATTGCTCTTCCATATATTTTTAATAAAATAATTTATATTTTGAACAAAGTAAATTACAAATCTTTCACAGTAGTATTTTAGGTACATAGTGACATTGAATCAGGGGCATTCCCACCACCAGGGTTGTCCTCCCTCCACCCCTGTTGCCAGCATCCCATATCTCTCTCATTTGACCCCCGGGTTGCTAGTATAAGTGGTCCCCTCTGTGTCTATCTTGTTGTAGATTGAGTATTGATTCTGTGTCGTTGACTTTGGATTTGGTGTTTAAGTATGATCATTTTTTATTTCTATTTAATGTTCATACACCTGTTTGGTCTAGGTACCCTCCATTATTTCCCCTCAATTTGTGAGGTAGAACAAGATGGTTCAAGTTATGTGGTTCTGTTTGGAGGGGAAGAATAAAGAGGGAGAAAAAAGGTGGGATAAAAATCAAATGGATCTTCCATATATTTGTTACATGATAATTTAACTGAAAGGCAAGAACTTGGGTTAGGAATCATTAAGGGTTTACTGAGCATGTCTTCCATGAAGGGAAAATCTGGGAGACAATGAAGCTAAAATGAATGACAGAGTAATTAGACTTAGAATCCCATGTTTGCTTTTTCATTTCACCTGTGCTTATGTTATTGTTAAGCTTTTTGTTTTAATTATTTTTGTCTTGAGAAATTAAAGGTGACCCCTATTTATTTTCCATATCTTTTCCAATTCATTGTCACACATCAGCAATGACTTTTCTCAAAGCACCTGTCTGATCTTTTACTTTAGTCCTCAAAAGTTTCTCCTAATATTACACTAGCTTTATTGATGGCACATATCCTAATGCCATTTGGTAGTTTGGAAGCATCAACAGATTTGCCCAATTTTATCAACATGAAAATATTGTAACATGTTCTGTTTTGAATTCTGCAATTTTGTGCAGAGTTCTCAAATTCAGCTGCATTTAGAACCTCAGGAGAAGCTTGTTTAAAAATAGGAGCCAGACAGAGATTACTGTAGCTAAAGGCACTTGCCACCTAGGTTCAATTCCTTTTCTTGGGGTGGTGGTGGCTTGTGCCACACCCACCAGATTTCATCATTATGCAAGGCAAATGCCCTATCCACTGTACTATTGCTTTGGTCCCCTAGATTCAATTCTTGGTACCACATTTGGTTCTCTGAGCATTGTCAAGAGTGACCAGAGTACAAAATCATAGTAAGCCCTGAGCACTGCCATGTGCAACCTCTAAAACAAATTATTAATTAAATATTAAATAGACTATAAAAATAAGATGAATATTTGGACCCACTCCTAAAAGGCTGCATCTCGAAATCAAATGAAGTGTCTAGAAATTTTCTCTTTTTGAAGGACTTTGTTGATCCTGTTTAGCTTGGATGCTCCTAATAAAGTATTTGGTCACCTAAAAAAATCCTATGTAATTTTCAAACCCAATACTGTCATGATGCTACCTTTCTCAAGCTCCTTGTCCCTTTTATTCCAACATTTTGATTTTCTTACTGTCCCTCTGAACTCTCTATGTCCTCTGTCTTATAAAGGGTCCATTTCACTCTCAACCGTATTTCAACTGATTTTATATAGGCGACCCCGTACTATAAAATTTGAGTTCCTATATTATTAGATAAGGACTTATTTCTACACATAATATTTCCCAATTTTAATGTGACTATGCAGAAAGGAACAATGCCACATGACATTACCAGTGTATATGGGGGTAAAAACAACAAGCTCAACAATCTTCTAACCTAAAACTCATGGAATAAAAAGGTTTTTTTTACCAGTGATTCAGAAACCCTAAATCTCTTCAGGAAGGACTGATAAAGCTTTTTCATTTCACTGAATATTAGAATCCAATTCTGACAATAATCTGAAGCTGGAAACAATATTCTTTCAAATAAAAAATGTCATACCAGATGAGCAACTTCAGAATCTTTTTCACACCTTTTATAAGCTACACCAGCATTTCTGTTATTCATTTTCAGAAACTATATAAATTTGGCTGTCAGGAAATTTTTTATTTCAATGGATAAAGATAACCACTGTGAAATTTGAAGGGTAACATGATTTCAGAGATAAATTCATAATAGCAAAGAGTATATTTAGATGATCACTGAATCTTTGGGGTTAATCTTCTGTTCCCGAATTTCTAAGATTAACTACTCCATAGAGTTTTAGATATGTTCTGAGAAAAAAACAGAACAGACTGAGGAGAGATCCCTCAGTGGAAGAATCCTCATATTTCTTGCACCTGTGGTTTTTCATTGCTCTTATGGAGAATGTAGGTTGGTAGATACTGGGAGCTAGAAGCACTCCTTAGGGAGGTTTTGTTGGAACAGTAGGGTTATTAAATACCTAAAATGTCATGGGCAATAGATCTAGGTTACAAAGACAATACAAAGGAAAGTTTCCAAAATAATGTCCCCACTTGTAAATGAATGCAGCAAAAATGAATATAATCCTGAACAGCAGGCAATATGAAAAAGTGTTGCAGAGCTCTGGAATGCATTATCTGCAGTTTTCAATTCCTATTCAATATTTTCAAGTGTTTTTTCTTTATTTTGTATGATCTAGAAACATATTAATCTTATAATGAGTTGATAACAGATCTTCTACTTTTCAAAGAAAAATCAAAATGGCTTACTATTTCAAAAATATTTTAAGATCATTACAGATAACGAAGTACTGTGTTCACTTGTGTTCCATACGCTCATCTGATATCACAACTTTTCAGATACACAGAAACACAATTACAGTAGATTGTCTTTTTCTTTTTTTTGGTTTTTGGTTTTTGGGTCACACCCAGCAGCACTCAGGGGGTTACACCTGGCTCTATGCTCAGAAATCGCCGCTGGCAGGCACAGGGGACCATATGGGATGTCGGGATTCAAACCAAACCCCTTACCTCCATGCTATCTCTCCAGCCCTAGATTGTCTTTTTAAATAAATTTTAAAATTCTAGGTACCATCTTTTACAAATGTGTTCAGAAAAGAGTTCCAGGCATACCATTCTCAAAATGTGGATTTGGTAGAATTCCAAGAAATCCCACCACTAGTGTCAGCTTCCCTCCACAAATGTCCCCAGATTCCCTCCCACCCCCCACCCAGCCTGCCTCCTTACAAGCACATTTTAAAGTTTAATTGTTGTGGTTTGGGTACCAGATTTATAGTATTTATGGCTCTATGCTCTAGCTCTCTCTCTACATATGTGTGTGTGTGTGTGTGTGTGTGTGTATATATATATATATATATATATATATATATATATTTGCTACTGATGGGTACAAGGCCCCTCACCCTTGACCCTGTCACCTCTTATCACTTCGTTATCACCATCACCCCCACCCATCTATTTTCTTTCCTTTCTGGTTGATTATCTATATTAGCTATTGTAAAATGCTGCAATAAACAATGTTGTGCATATGTCCTTTAGAATGCATGTTTTTGTAATTCTACTAAATCCTAAAATGGCAAACACTCCAAACACCTCATCTAGGATCTAAAATTGTTTGTGGAAGATTGCCTATAAAGTAATTATTGCAAGGTTTACTAATTATATGTATAATTAGTGCTTGGTCCAGTCATTTACCACTTAGTAATGAATTATTCTAAAGTGTTGTGCTCTAAAATATCTTTTTATAATATTCATGGGTTCTCTGAACAGAAATTTGGACAGTAAAGGACAATATTTCTGCTTTGTGTTATTGGAGCTCTCAGATCAAAGTTTTCAAGGCTTAATGTTAGAATATATCACTCATAGGTCTTGGGATTGAGGCTAGCTTTTCGCTAAGCACCTCAATTCCTTTCAATTGGCCTTTTGCTAGGAGCCAGTTTGGATTTCTTCATTGCAGGATTGTTAGGTTCTAAAAAGAAGGATTCAGAGGAGATAATGAGCCAGAAAGATGTCTTATCAACAGTTATGTATAATATAACCTAACTACTCATGCAGGATAGTCCACTTATTGAGGTAGTTACAAAATTTCATCCAGTCTCAAGAATAAACATGCTAGAAACAAGAAGTGAGAAAGTTCTGGAATAGTAATTGGGTCTGGGAATATTGTCAGAGCTATATATTGAATAGATTTTCTTGATGGTGAGCTCCCTGCAGGGGTCTCAAACTGGCGGCCCGCGGGCCACAAACAGCCCTCTGTACAACATTTTGTGGCCCTGCCCTAGAGGAATCTTTTTTTGCTTTGTTTTGTTTTAATTCTTTGGGTCACACCCCCCAATGTTCAAGGCTTACTACTGACTTTGCACTCAAGGATCACCCCGACTTTGCCTCCTGCAGCCCCCATGTAAATTGTTTGAGACCCCTGCTAGGATGACTTGGATGGTTGTTCATGGGAAAATCTTTGGGATAATTATAAGATCCATGTGCACATTTATATAGATACATGAATTTCCTATTTGGGGCATTCATATTCTAGAACACATGTTGGGGATGGAGGGGGTAAAGGTCTAGCAATTTAGCATTCATAATTTGATGGTTTCTTGTTTTCATCTTCAACTATACCATATGTGTGCCAACTAGCCTCAATCCAAGTTATTCTCTTTATCCTCTTTAGGAAACAAACCTTCAGTCCTTGGTGGGATTGCTAAAGGTAGAGTTACTTGGTTGCATGGATTTTGCAAGAGAAAAGAGATCTGAATATTTTGCCAACATTTTTGTCAACTCTTTCTGTCTCCACTTCTGTGCCCAGTTACAAGGGAAATTGGAATTGTTTATGCTGATTATTTTGAGAAATTCTTGATAGGCAGCATATTAAGCCCCAACTTTCCTTCTCTTGGTTTTTGTATTGAGCTATTTAATTTTGATAATTTATTGTTTGCTTTCCACTTTCAAATATGGCTATTGTCCTTTTTCTTTATTCCCTAGTTCTTTGAATATGTCTTTGCTAGAGTTTTGACCAGAAATGTGATTGATGTGCTATTGTTTTTAGCTTAAAAGTCTCTTTTGGCTCCTTCTACTATTGGCAGTAAAATTAGTAAAATTCTTACTCCTATCATTCCTCTTTCAAATGATTCCAGGCTTTTCAGCAATTTTCTTAGTTAATAGCTCGCCTCTCAAACTGAATCTCAAGTGTATTTTAATCATACAGATTATGGTGGTTACTTTTCTTGTAGACATGCAACCATTTAAGATACAGAAGTCTTATTTATATTCTGACAAAATGAGTTTTGAGAAATACTGTATGTATTTCTCTCAAATATTTTTTAATAAATATTTAAGCACCATGATTACAAGCATTTTTGTAGTTGGGTTTCAGTCATAAACAGAATACTCCCTTCACCACTGCAACATTCCCACCATCAATGCCCCCCTTTCTTCCCCACCCCTGCCTGTATTCATGACAGACATTGTACTTCTCTCATTTTTTTTAATGTTGCCATGCTAGTTGGCAAAACTAAAAAAAAAACTACTTTAATTAGGGACCCACTAAGATAGCTCACCTTACATACCTCTAACTAAGTTTGATCCAGGGCATCCCATACAGTCCTTTCTAAGCCCCACCAGGAGTGATACCTGAGCAGAGAACCAGGAGTACTCTTTGAGCATCACTAGGTGTGTATGTCTCTCCCTCCCACACACAAAGGAAATTTCCAATGTTTACAAATTTTGACAAATCCTTACGTGGGGAAAAGTTCATAATATTTGAGTGTAGTGCTACTCAAAGTAGGGGTCACTTAGCCATTTGTGACAGGATTGTATGGAACTCTTTTATACATTTAAATATCTTTAAACTCTCCAAGATGTGCAATCAAATTGTATGTTGGTATTTTGCATTTTGAGGTGTGGTACTGAGGATTAAGCCTATGTCCTCACACACCTTAGGGTCTCTATCACTAAGCTATAGCACATACAAACAGTATATTAAAAAGTAAATAAATTCTTATAAAGCCTAACATTCCCAGAGAATCAATTCTTCACAATACGTTTTTATATGCTTGAAAGTTATTTTCTTTTGGTCCCTGCCTCAGGCTTCCCTTTAGTATTCTATGTTTCAGACTTTCCTGAGTAATGAACTTGATAAAGTCAAAGGGGTTTTCATGGCCTACACTCTGAATGGTTCTTCTTTCTCTGTGATCTCTCAGAGCAAGGAGTACATATGACAGTATATTTTATACTCTAACTTGAAGGAGATACCTTGTGAATATTGAGCTGTTTTAGAGATGGAATAGAAAAAAAATTTATCTAAATACAGCATTGAGACAACATAAAATGCACCAATTCGGTATCAAAAAGTGATAGTCTTACTTCTGGCATTCATCTTTTAATTGAAATTGAAATGTATTTTGAGCCTGATGTCTTAGGCCACCTTAAATTTTAAATGTACACTTGAGGATAATGATCTGAATGCATGCTGGAAATCAAGTATGACATAGTGCCACCATACAACAGAAGGAAGTAGAAAATGTGTGACTATCTGTTTCACAGTTTTAAAAAATGCAGTCATGGAAAGAGAAGACAAGGTAAAGGCAGTAACTGAAATTCATTTATTGGTAAGTCAGTCTCATAGATTTGAAACTATCCAGATCCATCCTCCATATTTCTTCTAAGATCCCTCTTAAGACAAGCAGGGAGATAGGAGATCAGCATGGGTAACATCTGGTTTGTTTAGGGAGAGAAGGGGTGAAGTACAAGAGTTCTGGGAAACATTCTTACAGGATGTGATGGGAGAACACCTGGAAAAGCCCACTGTGTTGAAGGAAGGCCGCCAGGACCCAGGCAGAGGAGGTCATGTTGAACAAATCGGATGGAGTTCCTTGAAGATATCTCTGTCACAAGAGATGGAGGAGATTTAGTGGCTGCCTAACGAGTACTTTGATTTTAAATAGGATTTGACAAGATTCCACATCCGGGATTAATGGTCAAGAAGAGCCCATTGAACATGGGTAATATAGGGTACAAGATGAAAAACTGGCTCCGGAAAAGGAGATGGATGAAAGGCAGGGAAGGGCTTTGAGACTTGGAAAGGGATTACCTGAATGGGGAGGGCATGGTAGTCAGAAGTAAATGGGCAGCCAGCTTTGAGGTATCTGTTATTTATGATGTGCTTCGAAGGGGAGCCAAACAATAGGACACGTGCACTACGTCTTGAGATGAGTCAAAATCTGGGGCCCAGAAATGGAAGCAAATTCTATTTAGTTGAGGTAGAGATATTTGGATGTGCCTTGGGAACTTGGGCTCAGGAATAGAAACCAACACAACCAAAGAGACTAAGACAAATAAACCTAAGGAAGGAAAAGTTAGCACAATGTTTTCTTTTCTTCTGAGGTCAGAGTGACTGATTATTTTAAAGTCAGCCAAGTTTATCTTTTTTTTTTTAATCTTCTTCAAATATTTCCTTCACCTCCACCAAATTCACCCTTAACCTCAACCCTAGTTTCCTGGGTTTCAGCCATTTCAGTGTTTCTATATACCTTTCTTTCTCCTATTAAAACCCAATGTCCCTAAAGTCTCTAACCACCTCTTTACCCCCTTCTCAGGATCCATGCTTACAAAGACATTAAAGCATTATTTTTCCTTGGGGCATTTAATTTTTTAAAGAGAGATAAAAAATTTAAACCCAATTATTATAGCTGTTGGGATGGAATTTCTGAAAAGGGTTTGGGGAGGATACAACGAGGTTATTACATGTCCCAGAGGCCATTCATTGTGATTGTCTCCTGCACCTGGTGTTAAAATCAGTGCTGACCTTGCCAAATGGTATCCTGAACTTCAATGCTTCTGAAATAATAAAATCTGTTAAAATAGAGCTCTAAAAGCAGCATTCAGAGGAAAATAGAATTGACAGGCTTTAGACAAAGGCTCCTATGGAATAATGCCATTATACAAATAATTAAAAGGAATAACTGAAATATGGAAATATCCTGGTTTTGTCTAGTAGCTGTAGCAGGTCTTTAGGCTTCAGTTTTCAGTGCCCTCATTCTGATCCTAATTAAAATCATGTACCAGGCTGGAGAGATATTATAGGTGGTAAAGTGCTTGCTTTGTGTGTGGTTGACCTTGGTTTAAAACCCACTTAATGTTCTAGAGCACCTGCAAGGATCACTCCTGAACACAAAGCCAGGAAGGAATAGAACCTTGACCTCTGCTGAGAATGACCCAAACTGCCAGCCTCTAAGTAAGCAAAAATAAAATCTATCCCTGTTCAAATGTTACTTCTTCCTTAAAGGCAAGAATGAAAATGTTATGATAAATTAAATAGGGAGAAAAGATGTTTTGTTTTGGTTTTCTGTACTGAGATTAGCACAGTGTGTAAATGGTATCAGGGTTAAGGTTGGGACTTGCTGGTGGAAGGACAAAAGGTGCGGTATCAGATCTATGTACGCAGTGTTTATCATTAATCTTGGAAATCATGGTGCTTAAAATAAAATATATAATTAAAAATCAAGTTTTATGTAATTGATTTTTGTTAAATACCCAAGGAAGGGGTGGGGATAGTAAATATTGAATCCTACATTCCACCTCCACCATCTTTCTTGCCTACTTGGAAACCCGGAAAAACACAATTACTAGGAAGTAGTGCTTCCTTTTAGAAATCTACTAGATGCCATAACCATAGAGACAGTAGAGGGGTTAAGGCACATGGCTTGCATGCAGCTGACCTGGTATCAGCTGGTCTCCAGAATGATGGATGCCTCCAGATACCACTGGGTATAGTCCTGGAGGCCCTGCTAACCCAATGAGGATGGTTTGGGGTAGCCCCAGAATCACAGAACCTGAGAAGCACAGCATTCTTGGAATCTTGAACTAAAAGCCAAACTTGTTAGCTGAGACTGTCTGGGACATGTCTTCCAGACCTCCTGAGCACTGCTTGGGAGACTTCCAGACCTCCCCTCAAAACAGAAGTTTTGGAGATATGATTATGAAGAAAATAATCTGTGTTCCTATTGCTCTCTATTCTCATCAATGTAGTAGTGCATTTTGCAGTCTTCACTTGCCAGATGGGCAGGTAGGAAAAGAGGGTCTTTCTTGGCTCCAAATTTCAAGAAGTAATAAAACCAAGAAATAATTTGAAAAGGACTTTTAACCAGTTCACAATATGTAGAAGCTGAAACCTCACACCAACTTTTGAAGATAATGTCATAGGGAAGAAAGACTCAAGATTCTGACAACAGATCAAATAGATCGGACCCCTCTAGAGAGAAGAGAATGCCAATAGGCTCTAAAGGTCTGATAAGAATTAAACAGAAGAGCACCAAAGATTCAAAATTCTCCTCTTTAACAATACCTTCTCTATTAATAGATTCTTATCTAGCCAGAAAACTCCAAGTCAAGGAAGTTTGAGTGGGGGAGAGAGACTTTAAAACCAGTTCTGCAAGAAAAGGAGCATACATTTCATCTGGGTGTGCAACCCTATTCCTTTACTTTATGGTACACACTCCATTTGGGGACCATTTACATTTCAACTTGGGATAATTCCTTCTTTTACTTCACAGAATTCACTGTCTTTCAGTGCTCTCCTATTTCCTAAATAAAAACATTCTGCTTTACTGTCTTCTCCAGAAATCTTCTGTGTGAAAACAGGCAATCTTGCAAAGTCAATGGAGTTTAAGAATTTAGTGTCTGCATCATGGACACTAGGTTCATGCTGATTTTTATGAGACTTGATCTCCCTGACATGTCACTAATGAGGTAGCTTTTTTTTTAAATTTTATTTAAACACCTTGATTACATACATGATTGTGTTTGGGTTTCAGTCATGTAAAGAACACCACCCATCACCAGTGCAACATTCCCATCACCAATGTCCCAAATCGCCCTCCTCCCCACCCGACCCCCACCTGTACTCTAAACAGGCTCTCCATTTCCCTCATACATTCTCATTATTAGGACAGTTCAAAATGTAGTTATTTCTCTAACTAAACTCATCACTATTTGTGGTGAGCTTCCTGAGGTGAGCTGGAACTTCCAGCTCTTTTCTCTTTTGTGTCTGAAAATTATTTTTGCAAGAATGTCTTTCATTTTTCTTAAAACCCATAGATGAGTAAGACCATTCTGCGTTTTTCTCTCTCTCTCTGACTTATTTCACTCAGCATGATAGATCCCATGTGCATCCATGTATAGGAAAATTTCATGACTTCATCTCTCCTGACAGCTGCATAATATTCCATTGTGTATATGTACCACAGTTTCTTTAGCTATTCATCTGTTGAAGGGCATCTTGGTTGTTTCCATAGTCTTGCTATGGCAAATAGTGCTGCAATGAATATAGGTGTAAGGAAGGGGTTTTTGTATTGTATTGTTGTGTTCCTAGGGTATATTCCTAGGAGTGGTATAGTTGGATCGTATGGGAGCTCGATTTCCAGTTTTTGGAGGAATCTCCATATCGCTTTCTATAAAGGTTGAACTAGACCATGACATTCTTCAAAGAAGTGGATCAGGCACTTTTGAAATTTGTTTGGAACAATAAATACCCTAGAATAGCTAAAGCAATCATTGGGAAAAAGAATATGGGAGTAATTACTTTCCCCAACTTTAAACTTTACTACAAAGCAATAGTTATCAAAACAGCATGGTATTGGAATAAGGACAGGCCCTCAGATCAGTGGAATAGCCTTGAATACTTAGAAAATGTTCCCCAGACATACAATCACCTAATTTTTGATAAAGGAGCAGGAAATCCTAAATGGAGCAGGGAAAGCCTCTTCAACAAGTGGTGTTGGCACAACTGGATAGCCACTTGCAAAAAATTGAACTTAGACCCCGAGCTAACATCATGTACGAAGGTAAAATCCAAATGGATTAAAGACCTCGATATCAGACCCAAAACCATAAGATATATAGAACAACACATAGGCAAAACACTCCAGGACATTGAGACTACAGGCATCTTCAAGGAGGAAACTGCACTCTCCAAGCAAGTGAAAACAGAGATTAACAGATGGGGATATATTAAGCTGAGAAGCTTCTGTACCTCAAAGGAAATAGTGCCCAGGATACAAGAGCCACCCACTGAGTGGGAGAAACTATTCACCCAATACCCATCAGATAAGGGGCTAATCTCCAAAATACACTAGTGAGGTAGTTTAAGCAGGGAGATTGCACTGTTCTCCTTATGTGACTGCCACCTTGTCACTCTGTAACTGCCTACATTATCTTGTGGCAATACTGGAAAGAAAAGAGCTAGGGTTTCACACTAGTTTAGTGTGAAAAATCTCTGACCTTTGAAAGCACTAGAAAATGCTGCATTAATTTTGTTATAGCAGAACTTATAATTTTGCCAGAACTCCCACTTAGAGTTCAAACAATCTTGTATATTACGCTTGGACAAATGTACCTGCTTTCTCATTCTCATTCCCAAATCTGAGAGACTGGGTTTAAGAGAGTAGAGAAAGTCTAAGACAATTTGATAGAAAGGGGGAAGAAACATGATGTTAAAAAGACATAAGACGGTGGTGCTAGAGGTAAGGTGCCTACCTTGCTTGCGCTAGCCTTGGACGGACCGCGGTTCCATCCCCCGGCGTCCATATGGTCCCCCAAGCCAGGAGTGACTTCTGAGCGCATAGCCAGGAGTAATCCCTGAGCGTCACCGGGTGTGGCCCAAAAACCAAAAAAAAAAAAAAAAAGACATAAGAACTTTAGGACCAGAGAGATAGCATAAAGGTAGGGCACTTGCCTTGCATATAGAAGGACGGTGGTTCGAATCTCAGCATACCATATGGTCCCCCAAGCCTGCCAAGAGTGATTTCTGATCATATAGTCAGAAGTAACTCCTGAGTGCTGTCAGGTGTGACCCAAAAAACAAAACAAAACAAAAAAAGACTTAAGAACTTTAAAAAAATATGGGCACTGGTCTGAAGCTATTGAATATATATATATATATATATATATTATTCAGTGTTTCACACAAAGTCTTCTTGCTTGCATAGAAGTTTCCAACCTTTGTTCTCTACTCTGTCCAGCCCATCCCACTCTGGCTATATTAACTTTGTTAGTCAATGGCTTTGTTACTTCAAAGCTGTTCTCACCTCAGAACCTTTACATAGCTTTAGTAGCTTCTGCCTATAATACTCAATACTACTTCTCTAGCGCACACACTCTCAATCTGCATCCCATTACCCTGGTGTTTTTTTTTTTTATAAATGGTAATTACTTTTCAAAACCATATGGTTTATTTATATGCTTTTCCTGCTTGTTTATTTTCTGTCTTCTCTTTTGAAAGAAAATTCCATTAAAACAAGAATCTTGGTAACCATTCTCTCTTTGAAAGAAAGTCCTTGAAAGTGGGAGGAATGGAGATGGGGAACAGTTTTTTTCTAAGGAGCTGCAAAAAATCAACAGGAGAGGGGTCCCTGGTGATACTACTTAGGTTTCACTAGGAGGTGACGCTATTGCTATTTTCCTGACAATGAATGATTATATATCTTTGTCTATTTTCCATTCACAATGGGACTGTTTGCATTTGCTGCAAATTCTTATTTTCATTCATCTTAAAAGATCTGATCTTGGGAAAGCACCCTTTCTGCCATGGAGAAACTGAGATGGTTGTAAAAAGAGGTGTTTGTTTTCCCTCCCTAGATGAAAAGAGGTCACAGGACTTTTTGCAGTACAACTAAAGAGCCAATAAAATAGAAACAAAACACACACGTGCCAACAGTTAAACAAGGAGGAAGTGGCTTAGGTTTGTGGCCTGTTACCCCATGACAAATTGAGTTGAAGCCAAGCTATTTTGTATTCTCTCTAGTTTCTGGATGTAGGAAGTCTCCTCTTTGAAACAGGGAGGTTACTTATATCACTGAGAAAAAACTTGGTAGGGATGTATCAGAGAAGGTAATTTTAAGTCAACAGAAAACTGAGGGCATTTGAAGTTTCCTCTAATACAAGATAAGCATCTTAGTTCAGGACCAAATCTAATCTGTTGCATTTGGGGAGGATGCTGATAAGATTTTATTTTCCCAAATAAGCTTTTTGAAATAAAAAACAAAACAACTTCTAATAGTTACTTAGAAACTTACTAGTTTCCAGGAAATAAAATTAACAAAGCAGAGAGGAAAGATCATTCATTTGGAAGCTGAGAATCCAAAAATGAATACTCCAACTGTTGACCTATGAGTATGTTTTACTGCCATTTTAATGTAAATAAAGTTTTATTTGAACAAAACCACATTCTTTTGTTTACATACTGTCTCTGAATGTTTTTCGTGTTTATTCAACAGAGTTTGGTGGTTACTAACAAGGCAGCATAGTGAACAAAATCTACACAATAAATTATCTGACGAAAGAAAGTTTGCTAATCCTTGCCATCTACTCAGAGTGTGAAAAGAAATATGCTCTGCCAGGTGAAATCTCTGATATTAGACAATTTTGATTTTTTACATTGAACTGTTTTATTATTCAATTTAATAGGTTATTCTTTAAAATAAATTCTTTGAAATTCACTTCCAAACAATTCTGGGTCAGAGAAATAAATCTACAGGCTATTCAGCATGTTAATATATATAAGAGGCCTGAGCACCTCCAGGAGCAACCCCAGAGCACTAAGCCAAGAGTAGCCACTAAATATCACTGAATGCACCCACTATAACCAAACCAAGGAAAGAAAAGCAAATAAAAACAATGTGTCACCAATTCTTCCAAGCAATTGGTAGTACTTTCTTTTCTCAATCCCTTAGAATTGTTCTCGTGTATTCAGATAATTTCTTAGATACTAGTCAAGAAAATTATTTCTCTGATCCTTTATAAACCAAAAACAACTAGGTTTATTTTTTTTTTCTGATCTTCTGAAGCTGAAGCCTAGTCACTAAGTCATGGTATCCTTTTTTTCTTTTTTTTCTTTATTTAAACATTTTGATTACATATATGATTGTGATTAGGTTTTAGTCATGAAAAGAACACCCCCTTCACCAGTGCAACATTCCCACCACCAATGTTTATTTTTTTTTTAACTAGTGCCACTTTGTGCTCAATTGTGTCCTTTCTTTCAGTTAAAATGTTGAATCCTAGCTCTCAGTACTGCAGAAGATATTTAGAGATAAGACCTATAAAGAAGAAATTAAATGACAATGATAGGTCTTAATCTGAAATAATTAGTATTCCTTATAAGAAGAGATGACTAGAACATACAGAGAAATCATGGAGATAAGGACACTAAGAAAAGACCACATGAAGATAGAGAAACTCCCACAGAAAAACATAGGTAAGAGAAATAAATCTTAAAGCCACCTTGATCTTGGACTACTATTTTCCGAAATAGCGAGAAAATTAATTTCTAATGTTTTAGACACCTCACACCCTAATCTATGGAACTTTGTTATAGTAGCCCTACTAAACTAAACACATTATAACTATTGAGGATTTTGTATTCTTTTCATTTGCATTTCCAATAATATCTGGAGTCTTAGACCTAGGGTCAATTGATTAATATGTGATGCATATCATGATGTATCAAAGATTTCAATGCTGATTCTTCCAAATGTCTAGAATGTGAATACAAAATTTTCATGTCAAAATTATCTAGAAGTGTGGGGGGGAAATATCTAGAAGCCTCTATAATGATTCTTTTAATAAACATTCAGGAACAACTCCACACATATATCAACCTGTACAGCTCTAATGATCCATTCTTTTCAATGAGAATTTAATAAATGCACTTTCCTTTTTGGTTTTAGTAGAGAGAAGGGGGAGCAGGGAAGAGAATTGTCTAAAAGGCTGGATGAGAATTCTGTCAATTAGAATAGCAGGCCTTTGGCAGTCAATTCTGAATAACAATCTTCAGGGGAGACCAATAATGAACATTAACCAGAAATATTAAATGTGTAGTCCTAATTTACATTCCAGATGTCAGAATCTGCAAAAATGAGCAACGCAACAAAGATCAAACAACTGGGAGAGCCAAGCTTTCCTAGTTTATCCGAAATCTGTTCAGTAAGAAGTGTGACTGCTTCACATGGGACTGTAGCCAAACCCAACCTAAAAGAATTCATTCCGCAAATATCCCCCTTATGCAGAAGCTTTTTTCTGATTGTTCATTTCTAAATGAACAAATAAAAAGTTTTAGTATGAACAATGTCCAGATGCCCCAGGAGCTTGTTCTTTTTGCCAATTCCATTGACCAAACACACATTCTATTTCTTCTAGATTTCAATGACAGCCAAGGGTGAGAAGCATTGTTTTATCTACTAAAGACTTTACCAACTTAGAAATTGATGAGGGGGAATTCACGAAGAGACCATGGGGCATTCTGAAGCATTGGAAAATGAGAAGTCATTGAACATTGTCAGTTCTGATCTTTCCCAGACTCAAATGTTTCACCCAGGGAATTTCAATACAATTACAAGAAAACCTGAACCATATTATCCTTAACCACGGTCTTGTCTTAGTGGCATAAGAAATACTTTCTGAATAATTTTTAAAAAGGCATTTAAAACACATGACTGCTATGATGTAACTTCTCATTAGAGAGCTGATTAGTGTTCCAATGATAAATTTCTTAAGCATCTTTGGAAAATACTGACTGGTCACCCAGTTGCCCTTGGCTACTGGATCAAGTAAAAGAAAAGTATTTCTAAATTGATACCACAGATCTTTTCTTTGCTGTATTCTGAGAATATTCCTAAGAAGCAAAATTCCCCTTGTTTTACTGTTCACTAGAAACATGATTTGGTAACTCCCTGTAACAAAACTGTCATTTCATCAAATCCACATGAATTCATATATAAAGGTCACAAATATGGGTTTACACAGTATAGGTTTCTATATGGTCTAAAAATTCCACATTCAGTAGATATAATTATTTGTCTAAACTTTAGGGCACTTTTAAAAATCTGGAATGTTACACAAGTAATCAATAATTCTAGTGATATTTTATCTCCAACCTTCAAAAATGAAAATTCATGTATAATCTTTCCTGTGGCCTGAATTTTGAGTGTACTCAATCCATATTCTTTTGTGTGTGTGTGTGTGTGTGTGTGTGTGTGTGTGTGTTTTGGGTCAGACCCGGCAGTGCTCAGGGGTTATTCCTGGTTCCAGGCTCAGAAATTGCTCCTGGCAGGCACAGGGGACCATATGGGACGTCGGGATTCGAACCAATGACCTCCTGCATGAAAGGCAAATGCCTTACCTCCATGCTATCTCTCCGGCCCCTCAATCCATACTCTTAAGTGCAATATTCATTACAACATTCACCTTACATATCCAGCGTTCTATTTTAAGCTCATCTACATGGACTTTTAATTGCATGAACTTTTAATTCCAACAATTTTAAAACTCCAATTCCCCTGTCATGGACTTCCACATTTTTCTCTTGTTAAAGTCCCCAGCCATCTCTAAAATATACCTGCTGATCATGGAAAGTAAGGTTCCTTCTTATCACCAAAGTAAACTATGATGATTCTTGAGTTTCATATATTTACATACACACATGTGTATGTGTCTACTATATGAAGGATTTCCTTCAGGCTTCAAACTTCAGTTTAAATTCAGCGGTGGGAATTCCCCTGATTCAATGTTAATATGTTCCTGGAATATTACTGTGAACGATATGTAAGCCACTATGATTAAAATTAAAATTATATTATTAAAAAGATATATAATTCCTTAAAGTCTTAATCCTGAAAATACCCCATTCCTAACATTTATTTCTCTAAAGAACTAGCCCTCTGAGCTATAAGAATTATAAATTAATTATACTTCAAAATACTTGCTCTTATATATTTTGGTGACATCTCATTAGGATATAAACACCAATTTTTACAATTACTTTTATTATTTGTTTTCTGCTATATTTTAGTACTTAAAACAGACACATGGGATGCCTTTCAATACATATTTTGTGAACTAAATGATTGAACCATGTATTCATTGCAGAAATCGAAGTCTTTCAAGAACAGGGACCATGTTATCTACTTCCCTTTTCTGCTCAACACTCTTCTGTGGTACATCCATGTACTCACACTTTTTCAATGCCTGAAGACTTGTAAGTCACTCAAAAGTCCAGCCACAGGCTATATATAGTACTATGGATCTTTTAGGACAATAAAATGAAATGACTCAGTTACAGTAGGAAGATATTTAAATTTTTGAAAAAAAGGGAAAAGTGAAAAACTATTAAGTTTATGAATATAATTGTCCCTAAAAGTTAAAAATGATACTACTCTTCATTTAAGCATAGTTTAACTTTATATAATCATTAATATGCATAGTTATCTTTGGCTCTATAATCTTGTCAGACCCTATGTGGGTAAATAGATCTGAAGTAGACAGGCAGAACAAAAGCAACAAGTTTTTCTTGTCAGAATTTTGTAGCTACTAAGTAACTGAGATGAGACTAACAAGAACTTCACTTCTAATTTTCTTACCATTTCCTCATGTGGTTTGGATATCAAGGTAAAGAGGAATTCAATGTGTACACATTTATAATTTTTGAAAATTGTTTTTTGAAGAAAATACTTCAAAGGACACTTGTAATGGTATCTGCATTCTTCCTCTAATTTTTATGAAAATCTGATAACTGCTATACCAGAATAAGCAAATTATAACAATTCTCTGTGCAACAGGGTAGGTAATTTGCTAAGGCAATAATCAATACATTACTGTTAATTTTGCATTTATTATAAGTACAACAAATTATATTGTTTATTCCTGGCATCTCTACCTCCAGACAGATTTTGTTCAGCCTAATTCATCACTTTAATGAAAGGGAGCATATAAGGAATAAAAAAAAATCAAATCTTGACTTTTTATTTTCAAAATATTGAGACCCAGAGCAGAACACAATTTCAAGAGCCAAGACTTTCATTGCAAGAGCCAGGCTTTTATGATAGAGAAAAGGTTTATTTAGTTTCAGTGACTTGGATGGAATCAGAAACACAAGTCTTGTGCTATAAATAGTAGTGCTAGGAAGCAGGCAGATTTCCCTTCAAAAGTTGCATAAATTCAATCTGCTGAAGGAAGAAGAGACTTGGGATGAATGTAGGTGCTGAGATTTAGTGTTCCCTACATGTGTCTCCTTCTCCTGTTGCTCTTCCATATACAGTCAGACCCAACCCTGGAGGAAGAAGAAATAAACTATAGCTAATCTGTCTTCTTGAAGGGTGGGAGGTGCCAGTTACAGATAGAGAAGGACTGACACCTCCTTCTGCTTTGAAGGCTAATAGTGGAGAGTCTCCCAGTTCTCAGAGGTGATTGTATCCCAGTGAACTGGGAGGAGAAAAGTTGACTAGTGATGAAGAATGGGGTAGACCATCTATCTCCTCAATGTCTTGTGGTTCTAGGGTTATGGGAAGCATCTAAATATATCCTGGATTCTTCTTCTTTTAATAAACCAATTTATTGAAACACCATGTAAACATAGTTGTTCATAATAATAATTGTTACAGGACCAATCCCACCACCAGTGTAAAATTCCCTCCACCCTTGTTCTCAGTTTCTTACCCATCCCCAAGCCTACTCCCTTGGCAGGCACAAAATAATATATTTTATATTGTTTGTTTACAGGTAAGTATACCCTCAGTTCTTTTGTTTTATTTTTGTTTGTTTTGGGGCCACACCCAACATGGCTCAGGGGTTAATCCTGGCTCTGCCCTCAGAAATTACTCCTGACAGGCTCAGAGGACCTGAAATGAAATGCCAGCAATCAAACCTCAGTTGGCTACTTGCAAGGCAAACACCTTATCTACTGTGCTATCATTCAGGTTCCTCCCCTGGATTTTTAATGGAGTTTTTGGATAACAAGACACCTGATCAAGGACCGCCATCATCAGTGAGAGCACAGATAAGGCAAACTTGAGGCTAAGTATGAATCCTGGACTCCAACAAGAGAGAGAGAGAGAGAGAGAGAGAGAGAGAGAGACAGAGACAGAGACAGAGACAGACAGAGACAGAGAGACAGAGAGAGACAGAGAGACAGAGAGAGAGACAGAGAGAGACAGAGACAGAGAGAGACAGACAGACAGACAGACAGACAGACAGACAAACAGAGACAGAGAGAAGTCTGTGATGATGGGAATGAGGCAAATTAACAATCACAAAGGCTGAGCAGAATTATGATAGCTTGCTTCAGTGTCATCATGTAGAACCAACCCTCTTTCAAAACTATGAGATGCCACTCTGAGAGATGAGGGTAATCAAAGAACAAAGATTGGCTGGGATTCCATTTAAGCCCTCCTGCCCATGATGGAGGCCCCTGTACGCAGTCAGAAAGGGTCCAGGAGAATGCTTAATTCCAGAAAAGTAAAGTCACCGTTTTGCACACCTGCATTTCCATCAGAGAAATTTGTAGACAACTCAGGGACGAGAGGCAATGGGCTGAGAAGTATGCGGTCTATTCTGGGACCCAGAGCCAGCAACGCCAAGCCAGATCCATTTCAGAAGCTGGGTCTGTCTTCAAAGGGTTCTGACTTGCCGACCTCTGGCTGGCCTGCACCCTCCTCTCCGAACACACCAGACAGACGAATAAACACAGATCACAAGTGGACCACATGTTCCTATTCTTCTTCCAAGTGTTCTGTGGCTTGTGCCTCCCCCTCTCCTGACTATTCATCCTCTTGACTGATGCTCAGGCCCCACAGAAGCTTCCTCCCCCACCCTCAGCCAAACAATAGCTTGGAAAACAATGAACAAACTTGTGGGAGACTTCCAGAAGTGAGGAGCATCTGTACCCCCAGGTATTCTCCGATTCCAGGTCTCTCGTCCTGCAACATGAATGTGATTTCTTTTAACAAAATATTTCTTATGCTGTTTTCTTCTCTGAATGCCCAGGTTCTCGCAGAAGGGTTCTTGGTACTTCACAGGACTTTGTGGAGAAGTCTTACTACTTCACAAGAACTTCACAGAGAACTAATTCCTTCCATCTTTGATACATAGTCCTTATGTTGCAGAAAAACAGGTGAGAAAGGAAGCATAAACAACAATGGAGTAAAAAGGATTCAAAGAGCATTAGGGAACACTGGAGATGAACTTTACCCATTGTTCTATTGAAGAGTAGGCTCAGGTACGTTGTGAATGAAGGAAAAGAAGTTGGAAGCTAATGCTTTCTGATACCCTTGGATTCCAATGCTCCGTGCTAACTGAGCTGCACTTTCATCACTTTTTTTTTTTTAAGATCAACGAGTGTTATATTTTTTTTTCTTTCATAATTTATTTTCCTTTAGTTTTCTTTAATTTTTATTTTGACCATATTGGCTTACATATCGTTCACAGTAGTATTTTAGGTACATAATAACATTGAATCAGGGGAATACCCATCACCAAATTTGTCCTTCCCCCACCCCGGTTCCCTTCCTGCAACCCATATCCCTCACCATCACCCCCGGGGCTGCTAGAGTAAGTGGTCCCCTCTGTGTCTAGCTTACTATTAGTGATCGTATATCTGTTTGCAGGTACCCTTCCTTGCTTCCCCCTCTTGCTAGTCTAGAAATCTTCTCTAATTCTTGAACTTTCTGATAACCTGGCCTCTAGTTACAGCTTAAACACTTCTGCATATGAGAAAATGACTCACACAACGAAGCAGGGATGCTAACCAAAGGACTATTAATACCCCTTTTGTCTGATCTTTGTGCCAGGCAACTTAACAGCAAGGTAGGTCAGTACAAAGTACCAGAAATTCACTTTGGATGATTACTTTATGAAGGAGAAAAGGAAAGGAGGAGAGGGGATCCTGAAAACCCTCAGGTATAGCATCAGATGCAATAGTGGGGGAATATATGTCAGAGGGACCATATGTGGGTGCCAAGGACTGAGAATAACTGATGAGGCCAACACAGCCTCCTCCAGGAATACATTCTCAGAGACTATTTCTGGTCTCTTTTCACACCTTGTACAGATTTACATTGTACCGGAGAAGAGATTTTTTTTAATGTTTAAATTATACACATGCATTCACACCTTTATTCTATCAGAATCAAACTAAATGATATTCCACAACACACCATAAAGTTAATGATACAAAGTGACTAGAGAGTTTTCCTGAAATATGACATCCTTCAGGGACCCTGAAAGTATTAAAGGGACTGGAAGCCTGCGCCAGACCATCCCCCTGGAGTCACATAGACGTTCCACAGGCACTTACACACCAGTGACACATATATTCCTTTTGCTCTCTGTGAATGTAATCAGAAGGTTTATGTGCAAAAATCCCTCAGAAACCAGAAGTGCCATGGCATGGGCTCTGCGAGTTACCCAGAGTGGGCAGAGCAAGCCAAAATCACATTCAGCTCAGGGATCTGATGACCTGGTCAGAGCAGAAAGAAGGAGAAGTATTTCATGCTAGAAAGGACATCAAAATTCCACCATTGTGAATCTAAAACAGGGCAAAAGTTATGAAAATAAAAGTTCTGTTTTCTATTTAACTTAATAACTATTTAAAGTAATAACTATATAAAATAATTTGCATTTTCTTGATCCAGCATAAGAGATTGGCCACTTAATTAGGAGCTTTAAGATTACAAATATTTTCTTGATTTCACAGATTAAATTTGTATGGGGGGCCGGGCGGTGGCGCTGGAGGTAAGGTGCCTGCCTTACAAGCGCTAGCCAAGGAACGGACAGCGGTTCGATCCCCCGGCGTCCCATATGGTTCCCCCAAGCCAGGGGCGATTTCTGAGCACATAGCCAGGAGTAACCCCTGAGCGTCAAACGGGTGTGGCCCAAAAACCAAAAAAAAAAAAAAAAAAAATTTGTATGGGGTTTGATCATAATGATATTATGCTTATTTATGTATTAATACTCTATATAAAAGGAATAAATATTCATTTATGTGATCTGTTATTCAATGTATATATATATATGCTATATGATTGGATAAACTATGGTATACTAACCAGATGAAATATTATTGATTAAAAGAAAAGACAAAAATCATGCAGTTTACTGCTACATGTAGAGATCTAGAGGGTATCATGCTGAGTGAAATAAGTCATAAGAAGACAGATGCCAAATAACCCCTTTCATACATAAGCTATAAAGAAACATATACGGGAATAACAACATGACAAAAGGCAATACACTTTGCGAAATGGTCTACAAAACTGGTCTATATCTACTGGTAGGACAGACAGAAGATAGGTGGTTAAGGGGGTAGGGTCGGGGACCACTCTGGGAATAAGTATGGAGTTTAGAACTTTGTATGTATAAAACTCTATCACTAACAGTATTGCAATCACAATGCCTATAAGAAAAATTAAAAATTATGCCCATAGTAAATGTACCTATGTAGCATATTTGGGAAAAGACATTAAAGTTCTAGACTTCTTTGACTCAACCACTAATTACTTCAGTCCTATGTGACCATCTAAGGCTATTGGATATGATATAAATTATCTATACTCTGCGGACCTCAATTTGTTTATTTATAAGTTGAGCAAAACCTACTCTCCCGTGATTATTATTGGTCATAAGATGATAAGTATGAGATATTGTGTATTTTTACAAAAATATATTTCCTATATTGGTAATAGAGGCATATATTTTTGCTTGACCTTTTTTCTTAAGTTTCTATGGATTTCAGAGATACAAAAATTTAAATTGATAAGATGTGATTCAGTTTGGAGGGGAGACCTTATTGCTCAATTATCCCTCAGAGACTGCACCTCATTCAATCCTTATGCAATTAGTATTTCTTGTCTGATAATAGAAACGTTCTTCATTTTCACTGACAAAGTGATAGCTACCAGACACAAACTGTACTTAGTATCTTTTGAAAGGACATGACTGCAACTGTCAAAATGAATTCTTATTTTAATTTTATTTTTAGATAGAAATAACCACCTAGTGGCTACCACATTGGACAGAGCAGGCTACAAGTTTAAAGCAGTTTCTTTGTCAGTAATTAGAGACTTGAATCTCCCAAGGACCTTAAACCACCAAGAACATGGCAGGATTTGTCTCCTCTGTGACTTCCAACTCTTTTAAGAGAAAAAGATGGAATAAATAAAAGCATTAGAGACACTGAAAACATACTGACCTGCCCCTTGGGAAGCTTCATCCTCATTAACGAACTTTAAGAAGACATTCGATTAAAAATAATGAAGGTCAGTTGTAGAATTTCTAGACACAAATTTGGTATGAGGAAGAGAATTTTTCTCAAGGATTCTTTATAAACCACTGTTTCATCCACCTCCATATATGGTAAACTCTGTCATCTCTCCCACCTTCTATCCCTTCTACCCACCACATACCCAAATTCCTATTTATATAAACCAGGTGAGGCACTGCTCTGGTAAAGGTTTGGACCACTTTCAAGATGTGAAGAACGAGTAGATTGCAATAGCTGCATAACACGTGTGTCTATGTTGTGTGCACATGCGTATATGCTTACATATCCCCTCCCAATGTTGTTTAACAGCTCTAATTCCAGCATTGAACTTGAGACTCAGCATTATTTCCTCCTCTCATCATCTCACAATATATCCATACCAGCACAGACAAGACTTCTAATGTCAACATTGTTTGCTTTCCTTTTAGAGCAAGACACGTTCAGTCCTACACTATCACACATTTAGAGCAGATGTTCCTAAGAAGGATAAACCAGGTGCTTAACATATTTTATTCCAAGGGGTAATTTTAGAAATTATTGCAATCAATGAGCTAATAATAATGGTGGTAATGATGAGGCCAAGTTATTATTACCTATTACCTTTAATCATCGACAGCAACTCAATTGGACATAATTAGAGGCATCATCATAAATAACGTGGAGCAGATGGAAGATGCTAGGCTTTGCATTTCCAAAACTGAGTAGGAAGGTTAATGATAGAGCAATGGGCATAAAAATGAACCATTTCTGTCCAAAATTTTCCCTGCACTTGAATCTTCCCTGATGCCCATAAAAACAAAGCCAAACTTTATAGAAGACAAAAACTGTCCATTTCTTTCAAAATACATTAATTATGCAACAACTTTCTCCTCATCACTCATTGCAAGATTCCAACTCTATACCATTCTTGTGCATGTAGGTTAAACAATGGCATTGGTTTTATTTCTTTATTTTAATTTTCATTAGCACAAGAAGTAAATATCTGTCCTTATTTACTTACCTCCTTTATTTCTGAAATTCATGCTGCCAGGACAATTTTCACCTTTTGCAAACATGTAGATGCATCCGTGAGCCTTTTAGCACTTATTTAGAATTTGGCATAGAAGAAACAACTTCTCCTCCTATTCAAAACAGTGATCATGTCTGTGTAACTGATGTGTATTTTTCAACCCACAAACACATAAGACACAGTTCAATTCAGTGTGGAAAAGGAAGTGATTTTTCATAGGATCTGGACTTTCACAATCCAGGTTCCATTCTTTAAACTGCCTCTTCCTGGTATATTAAATGGAGCAAGTTACTTACCCTATGTGAATCTCAATTCTGTCAACTGTAAATGGTTGGTTTGTGACTGCAGTTCCTTCTGTGAGGGTAAATCTTACTTTGGTGCTTTTTTTTTATAATAGCATTTTTCCCATCAGATTATGATTATGCCTTGAATTCTTATCTTGCTCATGTATTGAAAAAGCAATGTGGCGAGACCCACCCCTTTCTTTTTTTTTCTTTTCTTTTCTTTCTTTCTTTTTTTTTTTTTTTTTGGCCACACCCGGTGGCACTCAGGGCTTACTCCTGGCTATGTGCTCAGAAATTGCTCTTGGCTTGGGGGACCATATGGGATGCCAGGGATCGAACCGAGTTTCGTCCTGGATCAGCCATTTGAAAGGCAAACATCCTACCACTGTGCTATCACTCCAGCCCTGTGTTTCTCTCCTTTCTATACAGTAAACATGAGTCTTATTATCCTTAAAAAATTTTTCAGCCTAAATGGCAAACAAGACTTAGACAAGAATGACACTGAGCCAAAGATCCAATACAGAACCAAGGATATCCATGTGGCTCTTAATCGCAAGGCAAACCTATCTGAGAGAGTGATCCCACTTCCTTAACTGGATTTTGAAAGTTATGCTAGAATCTTGACAAACTCCCCTTGAAAACGTGCTTTCAAGCAGATAGCTTCATCTTGTTATGCTTTGGTTTCACACCAGTTAAATAGCAATAACATTGATTTTAAGAATCATGTAGAGATGAAATAATGCTCTTTTTTACATTTTAATAGCTGTACTCATTGGGATTCAAAGTCAAACACCATATAAATTCTATAGTAATAATCCGATAGAGGAATAAAATAGTAATATTGCATATATTCATGTCATGTTTCAAGTTTGTGGTTTCTGAGTTTTTATTCATTATTTCAAATGAATAAATACATATGGTCTATAAATATGTCCAAAAGCACTTTTCTATATTTGTATCCACACATACCTCATTGGAGAACTAAAAACAAATTTACTTAAAACTTTCATGAAGTCATGGTCTTTAAAAAAATGTAGAGTTCTCATTAAGCCAATAGGAATTTGGTATAAAAGTTAATAGCAGGATATAAGCTTATAGAATCTTATCAATAATATATTTACAATCTGTTGGTCTCTTTGAAATGTGCCAAACATAACCAAGATTTATTGATGGATATGCTGTTTTAGGGCATAAAATTTTATATGTACTTTTCTTTGCTCAATTAGTAAATCTCATCTAACTTAATATTGTCATGAGATTTCACATGGCAATGATGTCATAGCCAAAGGAGATACTTTCGTTTAAATGATCTGCTCAATATTTTAGTTCTTCACTTTATTTCATGCACTTAGAGAAATTTAGCAGAAGGAAAAATTTTAATTTGAACAATATTGGAAAATTTAATATACAATGTTCTGACAGTGAAGTATAATAGGAAGAATAAATAAGTAAGAAAATTCTATTCTCCAGTAAAATTGTTCCTAAGCTGAAGATGTCAGTGAAAGAGTAAGATAACTATTAAACAAATACAAAGCCTTACAGAAAAAATAAAAGAATATTAATATCAACAAAGCATTTTTTTTTGGTTTTTGGGTCACTCCCAGTGGTGCTCAGAAGTCACACCTCTCTTGTTCCCAAAGTTCTGACCTGTACATTGTTGCTATTTCATTCAATACCATATATCATGGCATTCCTAATTTCTCACATCTTCATACCTCTGTGTGAGTAGCCTACTAAGTGTATATGAGAAAATAGTATATATTCTTGGAAATTCAGTTCAAAGGTCACCTCCTCCCCAAGTCTTCCCCTGAGAGTTCCCTAGCTTTACCCTTCCCATAGAGCAATAATACCTTCTCTTCATAGCACATCCTAAGGTCTCTGAGAACCCACCTCTCACATTTCTTTGTATGTATTTGTGTCACTGTCTTCTCTCTATGCAACACTACAATTTCCTATTGCTCTCTTTAGTCTCCACATAGAATTTCAGTACAGGAAGACTGAATAGACTAATGCCTATAGTTTTATTGCACCAACTTCCTGAACACATCCAAGACAGTCAAGAATAAGGAGAATTAGAAAAATGACTATGACAGTGATATATTAGGTAAATTGGATGAGAAACTGCAGGTTTGGAAAGAGGGGGGTAGAAGATGATGGATTCGGCTTTGAACATGGAAAATATGCCTTTGGCGTCCAGTGCAATCAGGGCCTGCTTTTGAGACTCCCTGTGATCCTGATTAGACAGGAACAGAGAATTAAGTTGTCCTCTTCACTTCCCAGGCCGAACACCACCATCCCTTTTGATAACTTCCTCCAAGATGATTCTGAATTTCTGTAGCCCTGTCTCTTTTATCCAAATATTTCCTTGAACAAGAATTCAAATGGGCACGATTTCAGATCATGTGTCTCTGAAATGTGTGTGAGCTCAGGGAGAAGGAAACAGAAAGTGATTTGCAACCTGGCGCTGGCAGGAGAGTTAACTGTCAAGAGGTCCAGGGATTGTTTTTGTTCTGACTTGCCTTGCTCTAAGTCTTGTCTGTTTATTGTTATTGTCTTGTCCCCTTGCTGATGCTCAATCCATTTCCTCCTCATCCCAAGTGTGAAAGGAAACCTGGCGAAAGTTATCAAAGCAAGAGCTCCGAATCAATAATGGATTCATCCTGAGATGCAGCAGGACATCTGTTAGGTATTTGGAGACTCTGTCCATCTGCCTGCAGGGGTACTTAAGCAGTCATCCCCCTTTATCCCGGGAAGGCTATAAAACACAGAGAGTTAAGAAGTGGCAGGAAAGTGCGAGAGAATCCTGCTCAGAAGAGCAAGTATTCTGACTTGTAGGATGCATGTTGGAATCGGGAAAATTGGCATTTAAATTTCACTTGCATTCTGGAACTCATATGTCCCCATATGTACTTGAATCGCAACAGGAGATTGGAGAATTAACCTGTACTAAACTGAAACTAGTTATGCCGTGGAACTATTAATGTACAGAGCAATTTTTATATGTTTCTCATATGAAATTCAGATTGTAAAGCATTTTTAAGCCATATGAAATGAATTTTAAAAGTGCTTTTCATGGAATCCCATATTGCTTCTTCTAGCCACAGCTGGTTTGGTGGGGGTTTCCAGGGTAATCTCAGAACCTTTATTTCTTACCAATGAGAAAAATCAATACTAGTGAGGGAGAAAGGGGAGTTGGAGAAAACAGGAGAAAAAGAAAGGAGCTGCAGGATGTTAGAGAAAAATGGAAAAAGCTTTTGAGGTTAAAGAAAATATCCATTTTTTCCCATTTCAGTTAAATTTAAAATTGAAGAAATCCTGAATCAATATTAGAACTGTTACCACAAAGATTAGTATACAATTTAAATCATACTTTGAAATTCAAAGAGGTTATCAAAATCTAAATTAGCAAACTGTATACGTAAAAGAAAATATTTATACAACTAACCAAACAGAATTTAGAAGGCAGCCTAAAAAATAAAAGGACACAGGAGAGAAGAAAAATTAGGAGAAAGTATAATTGGAGGAAAGAGAGGAGAAATGGGAACTAGACAAAAGTTGGAATTTTTGTTTTATGAAGTATTAATAACTTGCAAAGGCTTATTTGTCATTGCTGCATTTAGAAATTTATTATCTTTTATTAGCAAGAGACCAACATGTCTAGAGTCATTGGCTCTGAGTGTTATTAAAATGCACTTTCATCCAGAGGACAATGACCCAAGTTGACAGGCTGTTTCTCTCTGACAGGGGAGGACAGGATCTAAATCTACTAGTTCCCATGCTTACTTCTGTCTTCATGGACAGAGACCACCTCGGGGGTCCAAAAGACTTTGATGTCTACAAAATATCTTGGAAGGGGCAGAAAAAGTGACTATGGAAAAGAAATAATAATTTATTATGATCTTTTGGGGGTTTCATGTAAAAGCCCTAAATTAATATTTAATTCTTATGAAATTCTAAGCTGTCACCCACTTTCTTAGCTTTATTGCTTTGGTGTCTGCAAACCATGTCATATGGGACTAATCTACCATCTTTTTGCAATATCATTAAAATAACACAGGAAGAAATGTTTGGTTCAAACTTTGGGATGAGTTGTGAGGCAGGAAAGAACAATCCTTTACTATATAGTTAAGAGAAGGAAAACTTGACAATATTTTAGTAGTTTATGAACCAGCTAGAATATCCATCATTAAGGAGGGTAACTATCTTTGGAAACACTTCCTCCAAACTGTCCTGTCCCAAGCCTAAAAACCGCACTGAATTTTCCTGGCCAGCCTAATTTGTGCCCATCACAGCCATGTCTCCTTGTACACCCCAGCCCCATGGAACTTTTTGGGTGACCTTCTCCATGGAAGCACAGTTTTACCACGCTCTTTTTTTTTCAGAGCTCCTTCCAGACTAACCAACTCATATCAAGTGTCTTTCCTCTGTGGAGTCCTCTTAATCACCTCTTTCTTAGCACATGGACAATTTGTCTTAGATGCCTATTCATGGATTTAGTTCTCTCTAGAATCTAAGACTCTTGAAGACAGACACAAGTCCTTGTGACTTGTGACTTGCTAGTTTGGCAACTGACATGCTGTTTTGTACTGAAAATACATTTTGAATTAATAAGTAATTCAAAATTACTTTAAAGTCATGAGTAAAAAATGATATTTAATCCATGGTTTAACTCTAAGTTGTCTACAATTTATTATAATGCTCAAGGTGCCATTAAATCCAATGTTAAAAAGGCTAGTTCTTTATTTTAATTTTTTATTGAATCCATTGTGATTTACAAAGTTCTTTATGGTTGGGTTTTAGACATACAATGTTTCATTGCCAATACTACCACCAGTGTCAACTATCTTTAACAACTGTTCTCAAATTGCATCCCATGACACCACCCCCTGCCTCCTAGCTTCCCAGGATAACAGGACCAATTAAAGATTTGATTTTTTTTTTTTTTTAGTTTTTGGGCCACACCCTGTGACGCTCAGGGGTTACTCCTGGCTATGCGCTCAGAAGTTGCTCCTGGCTTCTTGGGGGACCATATGGGACGCCGGGGGATCGAACCGCGGTCCGTCCTAGGCTAGCGCAGGCAAGGCAGGCACCTTACCTCCAGCGCCACCGCCCGGCCCTAAAGATTTGATTTTTAAAGTTTGGGCCTCATCATTATATTATTGTCGACTCTGGATTGAATATTTAGTTCTCTTATTTCTTAACTCTACCAATGTGCCTGACACTGCTTGGTCCCTGTCCCTCCATCCTATCATATTTATGTTTCTCCTCCACTTAATTTCTTTCCTTTTCCTTGCTATGTTCTGGGTCCTAGAGTGTTCTCAATGATTCCATTTAAGCATTGCATTTCTTCATGAAGTGATTCTAAATACCACCTATAAGTGATACCATTCTGTATTTATTCTTCTTCTTCTGGTTTACTTCATTTAACATAGTATCTTGCAATCACATCCATGTTGCAGCAAATTTCATGATTTCATCATTCCTCACAGTTATGTAGTATTCCATATGTATCACATCTTCACAATCCACTCATCTGTTGTTGGGCATTTAGGTTGATTTCAACTCTTTTTTTTGTTTGTTTGGTTTTTTTGTTTTTGGGCCACACCCAGCAATGCTCAGGGGTTACTCCTGGCTGTATGCTCAGAAACAGCTCCTGGCAGGCATGGGGGACCATATGGGACACCGGGATTCGAACCAACCACCTTTGGTCCTGGATCGGCTGCTTGCAAGGCAAACGCCGCTGTGCTATCTCTCCAGGCCCTGATTCCCAACTCTTACCTATTGTACTGCCTGCTGCAGCAAATAGTGGTCTGCATCCTTTTGTATCAGAGTTTTTCTGGAGATAGATACCCAAAAGCAGGTTATCTGGGTCATATGGCATATCAATTATTAGTTAACTGAGATCCCCCCATACTGTTTTCCATAGGTGTATAACCAAGCTGCATTCCCACTTAGTAGTGAATGAGAGTTTCTTTCTAACCACATACCTGACAACACAAATTGTTCCCAATATTTTGATATGTGCCATCTTCATTAGTGCAAGAAGATATCTCATTGTTGTCTTGATTTGGATTTCCATAATGATAAGTGATGATGAGCATTTCTTTTTCATGTGCTTGTTGGCTATCTGTTGATCTTCCTCAGAGAAGTTTCTGTTCATTTTCTCTCCCTAATTTTTATGTGGTTGTTAGGTTTTGTGGGGTAACCAATAAGATTCAGGAGACCATATGGGATTTCAGGAATCAAACCCAAGCCCGTCTTGGGTTGGCCACATGCAAGGCAAACACCCTATCGCTGTGCTATCTTTAAAGCCCCTCAATAATTCCAAGCCCAAAATCTCTCTCATATCCTTTTAGACACTAATGTTTGAGTTGCACCAGATTTTAGAAGAAAATCTGGAGATTAACCTTTAAGTAATTTATGATCTTTATATTCATTATTGAGTTTATAATCTATGGTATTTTAATATGATGATGAAAATAACAGAGAAATTTTTGGTCTGTAAGGAGCTTACCTCCTACCTTGTGGACAAACACTATGCAGATGTTAGCAAAGTATATATTAGGGAACTCTGCTTGGGCTTCCTAATAAGGGCAGTTTGAGCTGACTTGTAAGAAAAATCATCTGAATTATCAAGGTAAAAAGAAACTTGAAAAGAAATTTGGGAAAAATGAAAGGAAGAACAGCATGTGCAAAGGCCCAGAGTTGGCATGTTTAAGGAACTGAGAAGAGGGAAGTCTATAAAACTAAAAGGCAAGGAGAGAGAAAGAGATGGTATGATATGTTAGGAAAAATCAACTGTCGATGAGTTCACTAAAGCCTCCTACTGCCATTCCTTTCAGTTACCCACAATATGTTTATTTTTTGACTGTGTATTTGAAAAATATATAAATACACAAGGACAGCATTTTATTCTGAGTAGAAATATAGTTACTATGTCATACATTTATTTAATATTGTGTTCTGGGTTATATTTGCTTGAGTTTTACTATTGCAAAAACTGTTATAATGCTCTTAGTTGTGTATGGTGGTACATCTTTGAAAAGCTGAATGAATTTGACTAGTAAATAAAAATCATTGGTGGTAAAATTCAGCAGAACACAGAAATAATCAAAAAGTTAATGCAAAAGTGAGAAGTGACCATTATGAAATAAATAATTTAGCACAATTGAAGATTTAGGAATAATGTGAGTCATTATAGACCAATAAATTGTTATTGGCATTACTCTATGCCAATAAAATTAAAAAGATACCAATAAAAGTATTAAATAACAATAAATCAGTGCTTTTGATTTTGCTTTTACTTTCTAAATTTTGTTTCATCCTGAATTTATAAGAAACTTCCAAAGCAAATAGCAGGTCTCTATCTTCACTCCTAGACACATTTATTTCAGTGTTCAACCTCAATGTACCTATAATGTACAATGGCTGGAAACTTCCTGTCTAACATCCAAATTTTAGGTTCGAATTTATACTGTTATATGTCCCAAGTCTCAGTTACTCACATGTAAAATAAAAAATAAAAATGTATCTACCACCTAGGGTCATTGTGAACACTGAACTTTCCAGCATGGTTTAAGAAGATAGCACCTTCATTGGTGGCAAGCATCTAGAAACTGGGAGCTTTTGTAGCTGCTGATTTCAGAGTGAAGAAAAAGCAAGTGAACAATATAGCTTTCACTTCTTGAATGTGTCTCCATCCAAAACTCAGAATCAGCACTTCGTCTTTGTTAACTCTTTAACAGTACAACTCTATGAACAGAGCCTCTTATTACAATTTTTATAAAGAAAGAGAAACCAATAAGACTAAGATTACCCAGTGGAAGAGCCAGAGCACCACCCCAGGCAGTCTTGTGCTTGTGAGCCAGAAATATCCACAATGCCAGACCATATAGTGTTTCAGCTAGGAATAAACAGAGGATTAGTAAATGTTCCAATTTACACATGAGAACACTAAAGCTTGAATAATTAAGAGGATGTCCTTCCAGATTAAAATTTATATCTGAGAAAGTTGATGATAATTAAGAATTTAGTTTGTGTTTGAATGCTATAAAACTGTATCTTAAAGTGAACTCTCACTTAGAAGAACAAAGGCATGCAGATTCATGGACTGAGTAGCTCTTACGCAATGTTGTTTTATGATTTGAAAGTTGTTAATTCCAAAACATATGAATTTAATTTTTCTTTGACTGTTAATAAATTAAGAAATTATGTTGATAGAGAAGAATCTAACAGGAGGATGTTTGAATTTTCTTCAAATTAAAAATATTTTTATTGGTAAGTTTCAAATATTGGACAAAAACTCTCCATGTCTGTTGGGCATGTGGGTGAATTGGAGTTGTCTTGACTGATCTTGGATCTCCATTTTAAGCAGTGAATTCCTTTTACTTGCAAATAAAGCACCAGACACTACTTAAATATCTCCAATCTAGACTCTAGTCTAGTCTAGTTCTTTTTTTTTTTCTGTCTAGTTTATAATTACTCTGGAAATGTCCTCAAATACACACTCAAAAGAATAACTTTGAATGAAAAATGGAAGTTTCTGCACTAGAACATAAAGCAATCATTCCAAGTGAAAAGAAAAAAAGGAGAGAAAGCTGTAAAGAGAGAGTTCTAACTCTGACTTTTCTTCCAACCTTTTGTGGGACTTTAATCAAATTATTTTGTCTTTAATCAAATTCTTTTATCTCCTATGTAGAATGGTTTCCTGATCTATAGAGGGGAAAGAGGGAAGGGCCCAGGATTATCCCACTTTCATCTGAATTTTGGCTAGAACTGAGACAGCAGATGCAAAAGTGTCTTGAAATTATTAAGCACCTTGAGTGTGAAATATTGCTGAATCCTCAAAACTGTCCCTTCTGTTTTTCCCCCTACCTTCAACTATTTCCTCCTTCAAAATGTACTTGAAGTTTTGTTTTCCCAAGGAAACTTTTTCTGAAGTTCCATCCCCATGCATAGCACAGTACTTAGTACATGCCTGGGCAAAGTGATTTTATTTTATGAGAACAAGAACTTAGTCATTTTTTGTTATTCTCTTCATTGACAGTTTTTTTTTTGAACACCTGCTCTTATAGGTCTAAAGAGTTGATGATTAAAAGTCGATAAAAACTAAACTGGAAAGATAACTCAAAGGTTTAAGATCCATCTTTGCATTCAGGAGGCCCAGGTTCAATCCCACAATGGTAGGGTCCGCATAGAATTTCTTTTGTTGTTGCTGTTGTTTTTTGTTTTGTTTTGTTTTTTGTTTTTTTGGGCCACACCCGGTGATGCTCAGGGGTTACTCTGACTATGTGCTCAGAAATCGCTCCTGGCTTAGGGGACCATATGGGACACGGGGAGAGTGAATCGTGGTCTGTCCTAGGCTAGTGCAGGCAAATCTTGCCACTTACGCCTTATTGCTTGTGCCACCGCTCTGACCTCCATCCTCCTAGGATTTCTGGGAGTAATCTGAGCACAGAGTCAGGAGTAACTCTTCAGTACTACTGGTGTGATTCAACAGACATATAAAAATCTGTGAAAAATGATGAAAACACAGTCTCACCCTTTGTAAAGATGGAGTAGCAAGAGGAGAAACTGGCCATTACAATGGAGTGTGGCAAATTTATCCAAATTTATCCAAATCAGGTACTTGAGATTGTGGACCTTTTGCATATAATTCAGTTTTTCTCCTCCACCTCTGGAAGGCATGCTCTAGCTATCCACTACTCATTTTCAGCGGGGTGTCTACCCAATATTAGCATTATATCTAAGCTCCTAGTACTTCAGAAGGAAGTTGACTATTACCACCCACCAAGCACTAGTGCTGCAGGCATTTCTCACAAATTCCAGAGTCCAAATAACTTTGGCACCAATGACCGCACACCCAGGTGGTGCTACATATGTAAGTCTTATAACAGCAGCTAATGAATCATTCCCTTTAGCTAGAGAAAGACCAAAGCCAAGATTGCTGTTGGCACCCAACCTGAATTATAGGACTAGCTCAAAGGAGCTACAATCTTTAGCAACTTCTGCCCTGTGTTTCTGAGCCATATCCACATGTAAAAATCACCACACCTGCAGCACCAATGTACAAAACAGCCACATCCATATCCTATTAGGTCCCGACAACTACTCATTTCAATGAGTAGAATAGAAATGATTTTGTTTGTTTTATCAATGAAATGGTGGAACTTAGGCAGACTCACTCTTAAAACCTATCTTTTGACTCACAATATTTAAACTACCATACAGTGTAACTATTAGATTGCTTCTGCATTCATTAATTTAAGTCAGCAAAGGCAGCCTTGGACTGTGATTTTTTTCAAGGTAATGTGCAAGGTTCTGGAAACAAGAAAAGAAAGGCAAGAATATCTAACTTCTCAGAATCACCTATCTGGCAAGAAATACAAGGCAGGTACACATTCACTACAGCAAGAACAAACTTATCATTGCATAAAACACCTGAAAGTCATGTTTATTTAAATAATGCTAACTATAAATAATTAGATTTCGTTTAAAGCAGAGGTAATAACAAAAGGCTTGGAGCAGCCTTGGAGTAGTTGGAGATGGTATGTCTCCAAAAGAGTCTGAGGATAAAAGCTCTAAAATGTTCAGCTTGTTGTCAACATCATACTAGTCTAAGACAATTCACTTTTTTTTTGTTTTTTTTTTTGTTTGTTTCTTTGGGTTTTTTTGGGCCACACTCATTTGATGCTCAGGGGTTACTCCTAGCTAAGCGCTCAGAAATCGCCCCTGTCTTGGGGGGACCATATCAAGAGAGGTCTGGGATAAATTCTTCTCCAAGCTAAAATCCCCTCGTTGAAGCCATGTAGAAGGTATGGGACACCAGGGGATTGAACCTCGGTCCTTCCTCAGCTAGCACTTGCAAGGCAGACACCTCACTGGCTCCAGACAATTCACTTTTAAAGTAAGCTTGAACACTGATTACTAAGGCAATTCCCAATAAGCTGAATAGTCAGACCTGCAGTTTAGAGAGAACTTGCCTTTTACATGGCTTCAACGAGGGGGTTTTAGCTTGGAGAAGAACTTATCCCAGACCTCTCTTGATATGGTTCATTTAATTAGCTACAGAGGTTCAAGATCAGATTAAATTGTGATTAAATTTAAAATGTCTTATATTCCTGGATTCCCTAGTATATAATTTATATATTCATTTTATAGCTATTAACTAATTATCTATATACTCTAGTCATGGAATTCAGTGCTAAGTATCAACTGATATAAACAGGAAAACTTCATGGTCAGTTTCCTTCATGAAACTCACAAAGTAATGAAAGAAATAAATGTGATATAAATACTTTTAAAATAAACACCAAATCACAATTATAGTGAAATACAAAAAGGGGATACATAGTGTTACAGAAAAAGTAATATTTGAACTAGTATAGAGTCAGTATGACATGTAGCTGTAGTCTACAAGTTTAGTTGAATTTAATTACATTAGTAGAAGAAACAATGTACATATTAGAAGCAAATAAAAGTATGCGAAGAAGACACAGTTGTGATCAAGAAAAAGAGTGCTCAAGGAATGGGAAGATGGCATGGGAATGGGGTGCAAATATTAAGGCAACATTTGAGAGGGAACTGCTAAACTTGTAGGGATCAACCCGAAAGGTTGTGAAAGGGTGGATAAAGTATGATAATCATAGACAGCACAGTGAGTGATTAAAAGATAAGTGAAAAAACGAAAGAAGAAGGAAAACCAATTTGGAGCTTATTATGTTGTCTACTCAAGAGATAACAAATAATTAGGGTGCTAGAGCTAGGAAAAAATATCCCAGATGATTGTATTGTAAAAATCTAGGCAGTGCATTCACTCTGGAACCAGGTGAAGAAGCGTAAAGGTTAATTTCTGTTAGAGTCATTTATTCTTTATATGTGTAGCAAATTTTACGGAAAGCACAACAAAATATAGCTTTCTTTTTAATATGTGGGATATAAGAAACATGGTAAAGGAACAACAAATTCCCAAAAGCTACAGAAACAGTTGGTCTATCTTAGGAAACATAAGGGAGTGTGATAAGGGGAGCATTGGGACAATGGTGGAAGAAAGCAGACAGTGGTCTGATGCTGAATGTTTTCTGCATGGAACCCTACATTAACAGTTTTTTAAGGCACAGTGACTAAAATAAAAATTTTAAATATAGTTTATTAACTATAACATTATATTCACTCAGGAAGGTGATTTTACCCATATACAAGATGTTAATACCAAAGGCAAACAACACTGACAGAAGACTGGGCCAGTACAAAGAATATTAACTTTGAATTTGCATCAGAGATATCCAAATGAATAAGTAGACAAATGAGTATTTTTTATGGAAGCTCCCAGGATAAATATAGTTGATAATTGAGAGAAGACTTTAATAGTTGTGATTAAATTTAAAATGTCTTATATTTCTGGATTCCCTAGTATATAATTTATATATTCAACAATTTATACAACAATTCAAATAATGAGATAACTCATATATTTGATAGGTAATCTGCTATGCAAAAATCATAAGGACCATGTGAAGTTTTTTTCAATTATGTCAAAGTATCTGCTCCTAATCATTTGATGAAATAAAATGCAAATTGCAATTCTAGCATCTTTAGACACTGTAATTATTTTCTTTTTGTTTTTTTTTGGGGGGGCCACACCCGGTAATGCTCAGGGGTTACTCCTGGCTATGTGCTCAGAAGTTGCTCCTGGCTTGGGGGACCATATGGGACACCGGGGGATCGAACCGCAGTCCGTCCAAGGCTAGCACAGGCAAGGCAGGCACCTTACCTTTAGCGCCACTGCTCGGCCCCAATTTTCATACCATTTACATTTACTAGAGAAGAAGCTACTTGAGGGAAATGCTATATATTTGAATTCAGTTTATCTGGTCCCAAAATGACTAAAAATTTTTCTGGTTTGAGTTCTTATCCCTTTTGTAGTTAAATTTTATGTCTAAATTTTCAAAACCTGGTGTGTTCAGTGAATCACAGCTATTGAGGGTCCTGAGGATCATATCATTCAGTTTCATTAGTTTAAAAATACAAGAACAAATAATACAAATGACTTACCATTACCCTTACCTCACAATGAATTAGTGTATTAATGGAAAAATTGGAGCTAAAAGCCAGCTAAAACTCCTGGCTTCATCATACCTCAAATATTGATTGCCTGAGATAGTGCAGACTCACACTTCTATTTGGTATCATTTTCATTAGTTCTAAATAACAACATGTATTGTACCTCTATTCCATTGACTAGAAAAAAAAGTCCTTTGCCTAAAATTATGGGCACTCATACTTTTAGTAAATATCATTTTCATTCATTTGAATAATAACATTGCTTTTACTGCTAATTTTGCTGGTGAAGTATTTCAACTTTTATATAGTCGAAAATTTTACTTTTTGCTTTATTTATTTATTTATTGCTTTTTGGGCCACACCCAGTGACACACAGGGATTACTCCTAGCTATGAGCTCAGAAATCACTCCTGGCTTGGGAGACCATATGGAATGCCAGAGGATTGAACCGAGGTCTGTCCTAAGTTAGCGCATGAAAGGCAAATGCCCTACCTCTTGCACCACCACTCTGGCTCCTACTCCTTTATTTTAAAGGTATTTTTAGGGACCGGTGCTATAGCACCACAAGAAGGACATTTTTCTTTCATGTAGCTGATCCAGGTTCAATCTCCAGCATCCCTTATAGTCACCCAGAGTGTTCCAGGAGTGATTTCTGAGCACAGAGCCAGGAGTAACCCCTGAGAACCACTGGGTGTGGCCTCAAAACAAACAATAACAACAAAACAACAACAAAACAAAAAAGGGTATTCTCACAAAATATAAAAGTGTATGTTGAACGGTTTTCTTCTTTAGTGCTTTCAACAGACTCACGATATTCTTGATTGCATAGTTTCTAATGAGAAAGCTCTGTCTAGGAGCCAGAACTACATATAGTACAGTGGGTAGAACATTTGCTTTGCACATGGCTTATCAGAATTCAATCCTAGGCATCCAATATGATCTCCCAACTCTGCCAGGATTAATTGTTGAGTGCAGAGCCAGGAGCAGGTGTGACTCAAAAATCAAGAAAAACAAAACAAAACAAAACAAAACAAAAACAAAATAAATCTATCTTCTTTGTCTTGGTTCCTTTATTTCTTGCTGATCTTAAAATTTTTTCTCAGTAATTGCTTTTGAACAAGGTGATTGTGATTAATTTTAAGGAGTTTATTTGGAGCTAGAGAGGTAGTATTGTGGGTAAAGAGCTTGCTTTGCACGCAGCCAATTTAGATTCAATCTCTGGTCTCCCAAACACCACTAGAAATAATCTAGGAGCACAGATTAAAGAGTAACACTTGAACACAGTCATGAATATTCTCTCACCTCCAAAGTGCAAGATTTATTTATGTTTCTCATTAAACTTAGAGGGCTTCATAGATCTATAGTTTAGGAATTTCCATCAAATTTGGGAGTCATTCAGTTGCTAGGTGTGGCACCTTCAAAAAACATCTTTTATCTTTCATTGGGCTTAGTGTGTTTCACTGATTTATAGATTTGAAATTTCAAATTACAGAATAATTTAGTTATTGTTTGCTCAAATGTGTGCCCACTTCTTCTCTAGACCTCCTATTACACGTATAGTAGGTTTCTTGAAATTATCTCAATCGAAACATTTTTAGTTTTCTCTAAAACTTGTACTTGATTATGGATTTATTAAGAAATTTTTGTGATAATCTGATATTAACTAAAAGGAGTACATCTTTACTACAGATATAGTTTTAAGCACAAAAGTTCTATCATAAATATTTTTATCATTTTCATGTATACATAGCATTTTGAACTTGTTCTTTAGTTATTTGAGTATGTGAAATAAAATAACTGCTTTCATTAACACAGATAATATCCAGTATTAATTGATTCCATTTTTCCTCATTATGAGCACTATTTATGGTTTTGCTTGTTTCTATCTTTTGCATGCTTGGTAATTTTTTTTTTGATGCTACATATTGTGAATGTTCCTTAGATCTACTAGAATACTTTTATAAGTGATAAATATTCTTCTCTAAGATACAGTTGATGACTTATCAACAATAGAATTGTTTTAGGTGTTGCTTTTGAGATTTGTTACGTGGGACTAGAACTGTATCTAATTTAGGCTAATTAAGACCCATACATGAAGCAAAACTCTTCTGAGAATTCTAGTCAATACCTTGTAAATCATGAGGATTTCAGACTCCAATCAGACTTCATAGTCTCTATTATTCAAGGAAGACCCTTGGTAAACCTGTCAGTTCTTTGCCCAGGTGATCTTTCATTTGGTACCTTATACTAGGAACTCTTGCTTGGTTTAGTTTCACAACTTTGTTGGGAAACCAGCAAATTTTTACCAAAACCCCTCTCTTAGTTTTGACTAGGTATCCTATTGACCTGAGTTCTGACACCTCATATTGTTGCCTTTCATTAACAAATGTCTGATTTCTTGAAAACTTTTGTTTATTTTGTCTGTTGTTTTTTTTTTCAACTGTACAGTTGTTTCAAGTAAAAGAGTGAATCTAGTTCCTGTTATTCCATATTAACTAGAAACAGATGACACACTGGTACTCTTTTAAGCCAATTTATTTCCTTTATTTTTAATCAATTCAGTATTGAAAAACCTAGTTTATACAAATGTTTCTGTGGCTATAAATGATAATTATAAATATACCCTTTATTTAGTTTTTTGATAATCTTTAGTCCAAAATCATGATAAATTCTATCTTAGAAGTTGTCTTAGGTATGAAAGTGTGCACAAATATAATACTTTGTTTTCTTTTCGGTGGTCCAAGTTTAAGTCAATTATTAACTCAAGATTTGCAACAAATTTTTTTCTTTTATGTTTCAAATTTCTCCGCTGGAAAGTAATGATTAAAAGTTTGAGACATAAAAGTTAAATGTAATAATATCTCTACATTTATTTTATTAAAATTGGCTTCATTAGTAGCATTCTTTTTAGTATGTTACATAGCAACTCGGGTGACTATTTTTATGTCTTGCTTGCCATAACAGCATCTTTTGGAATGTCTTGAATACATTTGATATGTTGAAATGTTAACAAGGCTAAAAATATCAGCCAAGTAACCAAACTTGTTAAGTATCGAAGAGCCATAGAACAATTTTCCAACTGAGATTCCAGTAGAATCAAAAATATAGATTTCATGAGTTAGTTCATATGTCATATTTAATAATTTTTATTCAAAACTACAAGTAATCTCAGAATAAACAATTAGGATCCAGAGGGATAGTACAGTGGTTAAGTGCTAGCACAACACAAGATTGACTGGGATTCGCTTCCAAGCACCACATATGGTCTCCCAATCTCTACCAAATGATCCTTGAGCACAAAGTCAGGAGTAAGCCTGGAGCATCTCTGGATGTGGCCGCAAAATGAGAAAAAAGAAAAGACATTGTAAATATCAATAGTTTACTAAAACTAATAGCTAAAAAAATTCCCAAAATAGATTATATAGAATAAATGTCTTTAATAAATTCAAATAATTACAAGCCTTGTTAATCAGTGGGGTTTTTAAATTTTCAAGATTTATAAGAGGAATCCTTAAGAATAGGTTAACAAAGAGTTACCAGTGATTTTATATAACCTAGAATCACTTTATCTTTCTTTAAAGGTTAATAAGATATAATGAAATAATAATCTAATACAGAATTTGAAAAAAGTATAAATAAATGAACATATTTTTCTATATCATACTATCTATTATTACTATAGACAATCAAATAAAATAATAAGGCTTCCTCAGTAGGTGTTTAATGTTGCAATAACTTTTTTCAAAATAGAAGTAACTGAAAATTATTTTCAATTTTTGACGTATCATATTGCCTAGTAGATGTTCATCTTGTAAGATCTGAGTTTTATAATAAAAATGTAGTGCAGTCTATCAATGTGATATTTCAGCATTTGATATAAATATATTTTAATACACATTTCTATAAAATATCTTTTAGAATAGATTCAATGATTTTCTCAACATAGTTACAATTTATTTCCAGGAGTTAAAAATTTAGTATATACCCCCTTTTTTTTTTTTTTTTTTTGGTGTTTGGATCACACCTGGCAGAACTCAGGGGTTACTCCTGGCTCTATACTCGAAAATAGCTCCTGGCAGGCTCGAGGGACTATATGGAATGCCGGGATTTGAACCACCATCCTTCTACATGTAAGGCAAATGCCCTACCTCCATGCTATCTTCGGCTCCAGTATATACCTTTTATTCTAATAAAAAATCATATTTTATGATACAAATTCTATTGAATTAACTTAGAATTAAACTAAACAAATGTCACAAACTCAGAAAATTTCATATTGTGAACTCCTTTTATAAAGCACGCACTCAAAGTTATCAAGGGAAATTTAAAGTATCCATATCCTAAGAGAGGAGAAAAAGTTCTCCCTTTGTCAAAATTCTATATTAGAAATAAGAAAAATTAAATTCTACACATTAAAGTCCTATTTAATTGCACAAAACTGTCTCATGTCACAATAAAACTAAGCATGAAAGTAAAGCATTAATAATGTTACATTATAGCAAATGCAATCCCCAACTTCTCACTGTATTTGAATTAATATTAGTTTTAATATATGCTATTCCTACCTATAATCCTGTGATAATGTACTATTTATTTTTATAATCTAGTCTATTATATATTCTAAGTTATTCCATAATTGCATCAGATGTTTTACACATAATGTTATTCAATGTATTTTGTAATCTCATTTCTAATTTCTTGACACACGTTGCTTAGAAGTGAAAAGTAAACTTTGAAACATGAGTCATTTATAATATTCTTTCAAATACAATTATTTTTCATTCATTAGAGCATAATCCACATAATTTAAATTCCTTAAAATTTGGTAAGTTTAGGAGGAGGTAAGGCATGCATGCAGAAGGATGGTGGTTCAAATCCCATCATTCCATACGGTCCCCTGAGTCTGCCAGGAGCAATTTCTGAGAGGAGAGCCAGGAGGTAACCCCTTAGTGCTGCCGGGTGTGACCCAAAACCAAACAAACAAAATTTTTTAGTAAGTTTAGTCATAACTTTTAGAAAATAGCATATATAATTAAATATTTCATTATAGGCTTGAAACCATTGTGTATTGTTATAGAGCAAAATGTTCGTAAATATTTATTTACTGAAGGTGCTTGATAGTTAAATTCTTTGATATATTTAGTAATTTTTGTCTACTCGTTTTTTATACTATTGATCAAGGAATATAAAGTCTATAACTTCATGTAAGTTGAAGAAGTAGATACTGGCCAAGGAGCAGAAAGCTGACCATCTTGGGAGGAGAGAGCAGGCCACGCCCCCACCCTGCCAAAGCCACACCTGCTGCCTCTATCACCCAGAAACACTAATTTTTCTTATAGCCCTGCCTCCTCACCTCTCTACAATTGCCTTTGAGAACACCAATCACATCAACTTCAGATATGCCAGTATTGGGCTGATATCAGCAGGGATTTTTGGAGCAAGTGTGGGCACTCTCCCCCCACATCTTTCTTTTTCCAGTTAGCCTGGCAGTTAGAACACACCCCTAAACCCACAATATCAGTAATATTTGAATTTCTGGTCAATTTAGTTCGCTTACTGCTGTCATCTTATAGAAACACATCAATTTAACAGAATGGACAGCTAACAACAAGAGCTTAGTAAACCTTCTCCCATAGTGTCATTGACTTCATTAGAGATACAAGAATTTTCACAAATGTATTGTGGTTAATTATGTCAACTATGTGATACATTTTCTTTAAATAAAATTAATAAAAGAAGTACGACATGATGATTTGATATATATATACATGTATACACATATTAAAATAATTGTTTTACTTGAAGCATACATTTTATTCATATTTTATCTAATTATTCATATTAATAGTAAAATCTGTATCTTTCTAGTTATTTAAGATTGTCTCATGTTTCAAATGGCTTTTCCCCCTCTAACTTTTATTTTTAATATTTTCACTCATTTTACTGCCATTATTAATTACTTCGTTTTAACTCATTTAATTTTACTTTTTAGTGACTGTTTTATGGTCAAAAATCTTTGACTTATGAAATGTTTTCTTTCTCGGCCACCTTTTTAATTTCCAGCAATTTGAATAGAACATATCTAGATGTGCTGGGAAAAGTAATTAGTCCTGCTAGAGTTACTGAACTCTTTAGATCTTGATTTGTTACCTTTCATTCATTTTAGAGAGTTTTTGTCATGATCATTTCAAGTGTTTCTACTTTTTAAAAAATAATTTATTTTAATTTTAATTTTGACTAAAATCTTTCACAGTAATTTTTAGGTACAGAGTAACATTGAATCAGGGCATTCCCACCACCAATGTTATCCTCCCTCCACCCCTGTTCCCACCATGCATCCCAAATCCCCCTCTTTTGCCCCCCAGGTTGCTTTCTACTTTTTTGTTCATATTTTTGTTTCTATCTGGGACTCCAGTTACACATATGTCAGATTTTGGTTATTGCCCCACTATTCTGGGATGTTCTATTCTCCTCACGTTTGCCCCTGCTTGTTTGTACTCTTTGCATTTCTGTTTGAACAGCTTCTATTGTTTTGAATTCAAATTCATTAACTTTTGGGCCAGAGAGGTGGTGAAAGCTTAAGTGGTAGGGCATTTGCCTTGCATGCACTAACCTAGGACGGACCAGAGTTCCATCCCCTGACATCCCTTTTGGTCTCTCAAGCTAGGAGCGATTTCTGAGTGCATATCCAGCAGTAACTTTTGAGCGTCACCATTTGTGGCCCAAAATGCAAAAAAAAAAAAAATCATTAAATTTTTCTTCACCTGTTTTCAATCTATTCACAGATATCATTATATGTATATACATATATTTTACATATCAATTATTAAATACAGTCTCATTCTATTTTTCCACGTAGCCTATGTTGACCAGAGGTTAATATAATTCATGACTACTGTTTTAATAAGTTCAGTGGTTCTAGTATCTGAATAATAATTACTAGTTATTTTTATCTTTAAAGTATGGACTGTTTTTCTGCTTTGGGGGCCCATTTTACATAATATCTAATATGACAGAACTCTTTAGTCAAAATATTTTCATGACGATAAAAGCAGCCCTCTTCTGCCTTAGTATGGGTGTTGATTCAATTTAATTGATATATCATTGGGTCTTACTGTTTGAGAAGTACTTTCCATGCATCATGGACTCAATTGCTCCAACAGAGAGTTACTATCACTATGTGCTCAGTGTCAGGCATGGATTGTTTCATTTTCTTGCTCTACTCTCAGCTTTCACCAGTCCATAAAACTGCCATAAAGGGATCAATCTTCAGGGTCTTGACGAACTCCAGAATAAAAGGAACTATTACGTATTACTTAGTGCTAGACTTAAAGTGGAGGAGTTCTTGGTTCTTCAGGTGTGTGATATAGGTAGGTTCTTTGTAACAGGGCTTTGGGACTGAGATTTGTTTGGTCTTTTTAAATCATTTTTAATGTTCCTGCCTTTCTCATCATAACAAACTCTGTGTTGTGTCCATGTGGTATTGGTGAGAGTGGGTGAGTTGTTTTTTATTTTCTTTTAAATCTCCCTATGCTGATGAAAGATATCTGCTTTATATCAGGGCAGACCTATATCCAACAAAGTATTAAGTCCTTTTCCCAGCATATTAAGAGCTTTTCTTATTTAAACAATAAGAATCTTTGCAAGTTACTGGTGCTTTCTCTGTCCCAGCAATACTTCTGCATCACTGAGAGGCACCTGAACTCCCCAGTTTCCTGACTTGCCCCTGGTATTTATTTAAAAAACTCCCTTAGAAACCAATGGAAAATAACTTGTAAATAAATTCACATTCCCATGTGTGCCTGGGTCTCCCAGTTCTTCCAAACTGTCATATGAATCTATATTCAGGCTACAGAATTTATTAAAGTTTCATTTTCTTCTTGTTTTTCTTTATGGCAAACATATCTTCCCATGTTCTGTCAAGGGTGAGATAGTTCCTGCATTTCTTCTCTCCTTTGAGAAACTTGTCACTTTGGAATTCAGTTTACCTGGTTGCTTTGCAACCTCATCTCTATCTCTATGGATCAAAGAAAATTATGACTTTGTTGATTACTCGGTAAAGTAATTTATAAGGGAAGGGTAATTTAGCTTGTAACTTTCTTTCTTAGCAAAGCCAATCTTTTATTCTGTTCTTCACTCTTCTATTTCAGTTATAACTCAAATAAAACTAGAAAAATATTATATATTTCCTTCAATTACATCTAATAAAGTAAATAACTCTAATAAAATCCAACTAATTTTTAAATAAAACTAATTTGCTCTAATAAAACTAAATAGCAATACCAATTAAATTTAAATTGTCACAGCCTATTCATTAGATTTGCTTATTCATTAAAAATACATACTAATGAATGTAACGTTCCCTCCAAAAATTTATTTCAACCAACTGTTGAAGAGAAATCCTTACACTTCAATCCCAGGGGGGATGTTGTGTATCATTCATGTCAACAGCCCAATCCCAGGGGGAAGTGTATCGTTCATGTCAATGTGAGCGACTCTTCTATAGTGCTGACCATTAGATTAATAGAATTAATAATTGCATAAAGATTAAATCATTCTAAATATGTAAGTGCTAATCACTACAAGATAGTTTTGGATTTATTTAAAAAAATAATTACATTCCTGAGCAAAATCACATTTGACGCCCTTGCACTAAACTGCAGGCCCCATTCACAGTGTACCATTGGGATTGGCTACTGGGCCACCTGAGCAATATTTGAGAGCCCTCCCCCAAATAAAAATACAATTTTTAAATTTACAAAATTAAATAATCATATAAATCAGATCCCACTGTTAAAAGTCAAATAATCTTCCATGTATAACTCTACACAAAAGTTTCAAATGCATTTGAGATATACCAGCAATCAGCTAATATTTCTCCCAAGTTTCTTTCTGAATAAAGTGGCTCTCAATGAAGATTATTTAGTGGAATGAGCTCTGTTTTGCAACCAGATCTCAAAACATGTAATTGTCTATTAAAGACTAAACTTAAAGCCTAAACTTCTAAGAAAAATATAAGCATAAAGTTCATGGGAAAGAAAATGAACATAAGGCAAAAAGTTGGGAGAAGAAGCTGTGTTAGGCTCTACAGACTTGGATACCATTTGCACCAGTAAACAATCTGCATACTGGGATGCCTACAAAAAAGGCCATGCAGACAGTTAAGCAAATAATCCAATATTAAGCTGAAAGGAAAAACCTAAACTGTTCTGTTTAGAAACACAATTAAAAACAACAAGGAAACCCTGAAGGAAAAATGGAAGATAGCATAAGGGCCAGGGAGAAAAGGAAATATATGAGATATGAGGAAATGGTCCTAAAAAAGCAATGTGAGTTCTTTAATAAATCACTCTAAAATTTTAATATATTATCTTCAGCCTTATATTTTAAATATTTTCTTGGCTCTACTAAAGTCACAGTCCATGGAGTGAAGCTGACAAATATAGCAGGTATCAGGGGTTACGTAAACAATCTTTGGTGTACTCTGTGGCCTCATTTACTGTCATAAACATTGTGGGAAGCAGCAATCTCTATGGCAGCTTGGTGTGGATATTCTCACTGTCAGCAGGGAAGATTCATTGCCTCCTTACAATGCTGAGACCCCAACAGAATTTACCAAGACAGATGAGTTGGTGACAGACACTTCAGGCTGAAAGTTAATATTTAGCCCAGTAAGATGAAACATGAGAACATCAGAATTGCGCCCGTGGGTCAGTCCATTGGTTCTCACAGTCTCTAATGAGGACTCCAAGAGGGAGTTCAAGTCCAGGATGTCAGAGTCAGCATCAGCCTCAGAGGACAGAGAAGTGTCCGTTCACCCAGGTCTCTCTTCACAATCCCTGTTCTATATGTCATCCACGAATAAATTGAACTTTCTTGAAAGCCACTTACACTTCAGCCAGTACCATCTTTTAGGTCAATGGGTTCCAGAAATATAGTTCTTTTTCTCTGTTGAAATAATCTCTCCTCTTAATATTCCAAACAAACTACTATCCCACAACTATATTTGTGTTTGTTAAAAACTTGTAGTTCACGGGTCTGCCTTACCCATACCATCATGATTTAGAAACATTGATATTATGTAAGCCTTATCTTTCCAAGTAGAGGCATTTTTTTAAAATAGACTCTCATAGCTATCTCCACTCCCGTGTTTCTCCAGTAGGAGGAAACAAATAGTAGATTTGAATAATAAAAGCTAAAAGTCTCTCACTAAATAAAACTATTCAGCCATTTTCTATTTCTCAAGATGAAATTGAGCAACACTTGGACAGAAAATATCTGATTTATACCAAGCCTTTCTCCTGAATTTAAAAGGAGTAAAATTATTACTTTATTTTTAAATCAAATTAAGTTATTTGATCATTGTAAAGACTTCATAGAACTAATACCTTCAATGTGACTACTGCTTTAAAAAATTATTATTATTTCTGGATAATTAGAAAAAGATGATACTCAGAAAAAGACTTTATAACAATATTCTTTCTATACACATAATACAGCTATAATCACACATTTGGAAACTCCCTTAGACTTAGTGTGTAAATGACACTCATGGTAAAAAAAAAAAAAAAGGTGTAGTGATGCATATGCTATGGCCAGAGATAGGCCTTCACTGGGAGAACCTTGCCTATGAGAGATTCAGTGTTTGATCCCCTGGATCATAGCCTTTTCTCCCCCTGGTTCTGCTCCCCCACCACCACCAACAAAATAATTTCCTGGGACTGGAGGGATAGAACAGCGATAGGGCATTTGCCTTGCACACGATTGATCCAGGATGAACCTTGGTTCAAACCCCAGCATCCCATATGGTCCCCCAAGCCAGGAACAATTTCTGAGTGCATAGCCAGAAGTGGCCCCTGAGTGCCACAGGGTGTGGCCCAAAAAGCAAAGAAAATTTCCTAAAGAACTTCTTGTTCAACTAGAAACAAAATACAGCTATACTGTGAAAAATGCTGTTGCAGACTAAGTAAAAATTATGGGGAGTCTAAGCCAAAACAATGGGATGGGATTTGTATTCAGCCCAAATGAAGGGTGTAGAGATGAATATGTGTATACAGATCCTTCATGAACTGAGTGTTCACAGAGTAAAAAGATTAGTGACTCTCTAAAAAAATATGGAGTAAGACACACAGCCCAGCATTGAGCATCAAGTGAATGTTGTATTTGAAACATTATTTCATTTCTTGAATTTTATGTTTTCTCCTGGAATCTGTGAGTCCGAATCAAAATGGTAAATTGAACAAAAAGCATTTACTTCCTTTGTTCTACCTAACCTACTGAGAGGACATAAAACAATGATGTACAAATGAATATCACTAAAAATGAGTCAAATTTTAATTTTCTCTTTTCTGTGACAAAATTATTTTCAAAATAGTCAATTAGGCTTTTTCTGTAGTATAAAAACATGGCGAATTATTTTAAGAAGAGGAGATGACAATTTTAAGACACTTTTCTAGTCAATAAATATTTCACACATGGACTATAATTTGCACTGCTCGTAAAAAATATTAACTTCACAGTTTGTGCTCTATGCCAGTGGTTTAAATTTAAACATAAATAGAACTTGGAATGGTCATATAGAATGAGACAATTGAAATAACTCAAGATCTGTTTCTTTTCTTTTTAGAATACTGTACTGTCATTACTTATTTTAGATCTACTGCTTAAATGCAGGCATCTGTAACACCACGGGGATCAAAGGCACAAAGGGCACCCAAAACAAGCTTGAATGACTCTGAAACCTTACAAAGCTACTCTTGAAACAAACATGTGTGCTTGAGTCCATTTATGTTGAGGTCAACTGTACAATTGGAAAGTTTCCAAACCAATTCCCTGTAGAACCTATTGTTAGAATATCAAAGTTAAAAAAAAAAGCCTATTGGAACAAATATCTATATTATTGAAACTCTCCAGTAACCAAGGCAAGTGTTTAAAACTTAGATTTAAATAGGTACTTGGAGCAGTGGTGGGAAGGGAGATAGAACATTTTATCACTGACTTTGGTGATAATAAAAAGCAGACTTTCAGTTGGGTTTGATTCAGGTTTATAAATTCTCTACTGGCAAGGTATCCCCTCTGCTGACACCCTCAATGGAGCTTTCCAACTCTCCTATCTTTCGTTTGCCACTACAGTAAAAAAAAATGTTAAGAGAAAATTTCACACGCAAAAAAAATTACTGAAAATGGGAGCTGTTATCATTTTTTCAGTCCTAGATAACAGGACTAATGCAAAAACTAGGAAGTAAAGAGGTCAATGGTGCATGCAAGGCAAGGGCACATTGTGCCTCTTCTCTGCTGGGATTTTGGAATACTGGAGAGGAGGACTAAAGCAAGCTGATGAGCCAATTATAGAATGTGCTGGACCAGCCTGTGCAGACTTCTCTCTAGTACATGGCGCAGGCAACAGCAGTGTTCTCTCTATATGAAGAGGTTAGAACTATGCTTAAAGGAATAGGTGACCCCATAATAGCTGGTCCCCCAAAGTTGATCTCTTTGGGTTTTTTTTTTTTCAGTCAATATGGTGGCAGGAAGTCAGAAGTCCATGCTCTGAAATTTTTTATGGCTTTCTCCTTTGGAGAAGGGTCCAATCAGAGGTGAGGCTTTATTAATTAATAATCTTTCATGCTCTGATATTAATTTTTAGTCAAAGTTAATGGGAAACAGTGGTCAAAAGGGAAGGAAAAGAGAATGGAAACAAAATCAGAAACAAAAGAGGCAATCTAGAAAAGAGAAGTAAATGTCAAAAGGATTCTGATAGCCTCAAAAAGTTGAGAACTACTAGGTCAGGACCACTGGCCCACAAATTCAGTCGCCATGTCTGTACTTGGCCAGTTCCATAGACTCGTTCTATGAAATAGATGTAAACTAAGCCATGAAAAAATATGAATACACCAATCACATAGCAGACAGCTGGAAATCTCTGAGTAGAGGACAAGTCACTACACTGCTAAAACCATATCTGCTGAACCATAACCCATAATCACCACTCCTCCATTTCTTTCTGCAGAGATACCAATCTGATCAAAACTTTAGTTATATTGGTATTGGGATTGATATCAGCACTTACCCCACCCACTTCTAATACTTCTAGAAGATCTGACAACCAAAAACATGCCCTACAAAAGCTTCAATGTCAGTAATAGTGGTTGGAATTTCTGGATCACCTGGCCACAAAACAACTTCATTTGTGTTTAGAATTGTCATTCCCAAAGGAACACACTAATTTAGATACCAAAGTGTATCTGAGACCACCTAATATTCAAAAACAAATGAAGTAACAGAATGGTCAACTATCAAGAGAGCTTGCTAAACCTTTGACAATGACTTAAAGACCTCAATGGAAATACAGTAATTTTCAAAGATTTGCTTGTCCCTGTATTGTTTTCTGTTTCTCTATCTTTGTCTTTTTTCTTTTTTTTTTAAAATAATTTCACTCCAGATTACTTGGAAGTATATGTATTATGACCAACCATGTTAATTATGTGTTATGTGCTCTTTAAATAAAGAAAATTAAATTTAAAAAAGATGCATTTAAAAAACAGAATCAAAGAACATAAAAATAAATATTTATTGTCTAATATAGGACTAAAATAAAGAGTTCAGAAAAAATTTTACAACATAAACTCAAAAATAATAAAGGAAGCCAGAGAGATAGTACAGGGAATTATACTTTTAAGATCTTGCATGCAGCTAACCCTGTTTGGTCACCAGCACTGTATTTGTTCTGCTGAGTACTGCTAGAATAATCCCTGAGATAGAGCCAGGAGTAAGACCTAAGCACAACTTGATGTGGCCCAACCCCTACTTGCCCCCACAAGAAAAACAATAAGAGGTCAAAAAGGGGTTAAAGTGCATGCATACTAATAGATACATATTATGTATACATAATATACTAATATTTGCCTATATATTTGCCAAATATACATATTTGCCTATATTAGTAAATTTTATTTATGTTGAAGTACTAACATTGCATAGAAAGATAGAAAAGTGGTATACTTATGTTGTTCTAGTATCTTGGATAGGGCCCAGCCTTCCATTTAACAAAAAAAGTCTGCTGTAAGCAAATTCCCTCTCTTTACAAACGTTTATCCTTCATCTGTTGTTTCTTAAGCATGCCTCTTAGGGCACTTACCTAACCCCAAACTGCTCACTCTAAGATCACATAAGGTTTTCTTCCTGAGTTGATTTCTAATATATTTGCTTTTCTGCATCCTATTTTATTCACTCCTGTTTAGACACCTCAGCTAGTTGAAAGTCCTCACGAGATCCTCAACTAGCCTTCTGTTTATCTGGCTCAGGATACTTATTATAAATTTTTGATAACAACCCATCAAAATCAAACCTCCCATTTGCAACTGAAGAAACATCTAGAAGATGAAAGGACTGAACCACTGTTAAAGACTCCTATTTTATTCATCAATGCTTTCATGTTCTCTACCAGCTTTACATGGGTGTGTTTTCCTCCCAAAGAGATGCCAGTGACCTTTCTCTATCCCCTTCAGCATTATGTAATAAAGATTAAAGAAGGTGTTCACTACGCAATTATTGGCTAATCTTTTCAAAAACAATTTTAAAAAATAGTAGAATACTACTTTGAAGCAAGATAGGATATAATAGCCTAGTATCTTGGCTATAACAATTAAGTGAAAAGTAGAAAAATAGTTTAAAATGGTTTTGAGAACATGATGTATCTATAGAAAAAAAGAATAGCTAATCATCTAAATGTTCAGTGGGGAAAATGTCCTTCTTAAAGTCAATTGATAAATGACAATTTTATATGCTGGTGGCATTATCCTGTGTGAGAAGATAGGTCAATTACAATAAAAACACAATCCAGTGATGTTTTGCTCATTGTAATACCACACTGAAGACTAAAGTTTAGCCAAGCCCCTTAAATACAATTCTTTACTACTTTCTTCTACCCATTCCCTTGTATTCTGCAGAGTACTTGATCCTTTTTTCTCTTCCTATACACCTTCACAGTATTCTTTATTGCACATTAACAGGAACTTGTTCTACTGTATCTCTCCCAAAATCTTTATCTCTATTCCAGACAACGCTCCTTGTGACAGTCTAATTAGTTTCTAGAACTTTCTTCTTAAATGCAGTACAGTATTTCACACCCAACATGTACTGAACTAAGTCTGCCCCTTGTCAAGCGTACTGAACCCCTTTCTACTGTTCAGCAGCATGACCTTTCAACCACTCATCTTTGTTAGATGCCCACAGAAAAAAAGCACTCTCTTAAATCATTTACCATCCTCCCAACACTTAATTAGTTGTAACATCCCAATTAATTTTAACACCAGAGAATCCTTATCATTTCCCCATCTCCCTGCATCTATGCCTATTTCCTTAATTCAAAGACTGTCTTCATTTTTATAGACTGTCTCAAATATTCCAATTCCTCCTTCTCCTCCTCCTTTTTCTCTTTCTTCTTCTCTAGGCCTCAAATTCAGACTCAAGCTAACTCTTGAGTGATCTTTATTTCACACAATCTTAAAAAATAAAACATATCAGTTCTATCATCTCTGGCATAGAATGCAAATTACTTACAATCTATAACAGATCTTCAATTAACTGTATCTGTAATATAATCTCTCCCTACTCCCACCAATATAGATGCCATGTTAGCAACATTTAGTTTGTCTCTAACATTTCCATATTATTATATGCTTGAAGACCCAGGACAAGTGTTTCTCCTCTGAGTTTTTTTTGCCTTCATAGACATGATTAATAACTTATTTTTAATTTCAAATTTTGACCTGATACAAATCTACATGCCATTAGTTTTATACTATACAACAAGTGATTTATTTTTGTCTTTATTCTTTTATTTCAACTGCTCACCTTCTAATCTTGTCATGCCTCCTATTGATAATCATATATGTTCTGACAAAATATGTCGTATTAATTTTTACTGATGTATTTTTAATTTGTTTATATTATATTTGTGGTTTTCTTTACTTTTTTACTTTCAAAGGAACTGCTTATCTTTACAATACACCCTGTTGCTCTTTTACAGCAAGTATGTGGCTTCTAGCAAATTTACTCAGAACATTCCAAGTTTAACATGCCCGACACATTTTATTATCATATATCTTCCAAATGATGTACAACCAGCTTGCCTTCAGCTTCTTGCTCTCAGAACTTAGGAGGCAATGAATATACTCATCGTCATTTCTCTTTCTGTAGACTACTTTTTGGTCTGCTGTGAAATATATACCTACCAGAGAGATAGATCAAAAAATCATTCTCATTTTCCAAACCAGTCCTGCTACCTTTTTCTTTATGTTAATGAATAAATCATTATCTTTTTGTTCATTCATGTTTGGGGAGGTTAGTTAGCATTTTCAGTCTCCCAAACTGATTAACTAGCTAACTCGACTTTTTTGCACCTGTAGAACAGTGACCCCTGAAAGACATCTGTTCTCTGTTTGACATCTCTTTAATTTTATTAGGAGCTTATGGATAAAATCACCTGACTGAAACTTTTTTAAATTTAAATTATTTGGATTCACAAGAGCATTTTTCCCCCTGTTATAAATCAATGAGGCCAGTCAAGATTAACTGCCTACATGTGAACTTCAAAAGATCTTTCTTTGGTCAGACAGAGTTGAAAGAAACACATAATTCCATAACACACAAAATACAAATTGATCAAAGTTATTGAAGTTGTTACTGCATGCTGTATTTTCTCATTACTGTGTAGTCAGATTGCAAGCAGTTTGAATATAAAACACACGACTAGATATTCAAAGCTTCCTTAAAACAATCACTTCTCTATTTCATATAGTCAAAATGTGAATTTAAACAAGTTTTATCTAAACTCCAGAATACAAATTTCTGAATATAATTAGTGAAACCCCAGGCATTTAGAGTTAAACCAAAGAGAAGAAAAGAAATATAGATAATAAACTATTTTAAGCAAGAATGATTTCTATGAAGAATGATCATGGGATCTCTGAAGCCAAAGGAATTCATAAATCCGTAGATACCAGATATTGGGGGGATATATTCAAGCTCTTGGAATTCTAAGGTGGGGCCAAATGCAGTCAGGGGAGAGTTGAGAGACCAAAAGGGCGGAGCTCACCAAAATATCCCTTCTTTTATTGATTCTAAATATATGCGTGTATGTATTTTTAATTTTGTGCTTTTATGTAAAAAATGATTTGTAGAAAAGGTTGCATTCCTTAAAAATAAGTTGAAAACCACTGATCCAGTTCAGCCTT